>NC_141628.1:30895267-31196934 GCF_047967505.1 Dipteris shenzhenensis | reverse complement strand
ATGCCAGGGAAGATTGAGGAGGAAGAACTTGAGGAAACACATGGTAGATAGCAGACAGAACAGCCAGAAGATCAGCCATAGGTTTCTTCCTATTCAGTAGCCCAAAGTTCTACCCGACCACCCAAGAAGAGGCCACATTCAAAGCAAGAGGCTCCCACACCGTACACGAAATGCCAGCTAAGGAGAGAAACACATTCTCCCTTAGGCTCAGATTGGGTCAATGAGTTGGACGGCGTTGTCATTCATAGCAAGTTCACGACCGAGAAGCCGCAGGTTTTCAAGGTTATTTACCACAATGCAAATTGCTATAAAGAATTACAGGATCTAGATGTAGTGCCGCATCTCGAGAGCCAGGGGTTGTCCACACTTCGATGGAAACTACCTTGTTATTTGGACTTGAAAATGGTGTCACAGTTCATACATAACTACAATAGCCTGACAAACACTACAAGGATAAAAGGCCCAGAGGGACAGGTTAAAGAATTCACAATGGAGATTGACGCGGTTCGAAGTATTAGTGGACAGGCAAAAGCATAGAGGCGGGGTGCCCTTTGAGGATATTCTGAACCCGTCACTTGCATAGAGCCAGCTAATCACCACAACATATTAGCTCCGAGTTTTGTCGTGAGGTTATGCAAGCCGTAGTTATACAAAAACCAATTGGGCAGATTATTTTTGTCAGGAAATTTGGACATTGTTGCAAAAGAGAACCCGTCACCTAATGTGGTCGAAGCTGGTGCACCGAGCGCTGGCCTACTGTGGTCCAAGTCCGAGACGTTAGTCCTACACTCGATGCACGCAAGAAGTTGCTCGAGGATATGAACTCGAGCTTCCTCATGAAATAGATCCGCTCGAAGAAGGGGAGTTCGTTGCTACATTGTGTGCCTCTGTTGGTGTGAGGAAGAGCGCTTTGCAATGTGAGAATCGATGGAACCGTTTGTGGAAACCCTTCAAAGCCATCTCGGATTATGAAAGGGCGATTCCTTTTGGCCATGACTCCTTCTAGGCTGCTAAAGAGTACAAGGTCCCTGCTTTCGCCTAGAGTCTTTGATAAGGACCTATTTGCAGCAATGGAAGCAAGGTTTGGTAGCCAGCGCCAGGTCTCTCCTCGTTCATACCGCATAGGAGTTCATAGGTTCTCAATTTCCTGGTTTCTGTGCCTCGTGCCTTTGCTATAATGCTCTCATTTCCCTTTTGATGATCATGCATTTTTTTACTCAGGTTTGCTCATTCCCGCTTCCCTGCATACAGGGGATCTTCAACTTGAGAATACAGGGGATCTTCGGCCTGAGAATACTACCCCGTAACAACAATGGTCTACCAATGGGAATTAGTTGGTCTATCCTAATACCTTTATGTATTCAATTGGGCTCAATTTGCAATGTACCTGTACTTTTTTAGCAGCAAGTATGTATGCTGCAAGGAGTACACATACTTTTCACTAGTTTGGTGCTGTATTTGAGTGCTCCTGAATATTGTAATGTCATGATTTCGAAGTAAATAGTATGGGTTCATCCTCCAATTTGTATTGCAATGTCCCAACTTTGCTGTCGATTTTTACACATGCAACATTATATGAATGCCTTATAAATTTGACTATATTGAGGGTTTGGATATAATGGTTTCATCTCTTCTCACCTTAGATTTAGATAAAATTTCTTTCCATTACTATGCATTGTTAGGAATTATGGAAGTAGATAGAAATAGCACTGACCGTCCATGCAGAGACAGGCTGCCTAGAAGGGGAGATGGCTTCAAGGATGAAGGAATTGGGCCAGCAAATGTTCTTCATGTCACTCCCTCTCCTTTAGGTCTTATGTCACATAGTGGAGACGTGGAAGATGACTACTATTTCCCATGTAGAATTTTGTTTGCTTCTTTTATACATAATGGATTCACATTCTCTCATTCATACATAATGTCTTTTTATCCTCAAGGACTGCCCATGCTTTAGTCTCTGAGAACCTTTCTTGTTAAGTAGCTTTACTTGTTGAGAAATCATTTCAGGTATCTTCTTGTAGGTCACCTTTGCTTTGCAATCCTGCTTGAACTTTTGTAGGTCTGTTCATGTGATCACCAACCCACTGTAGAAACTTATCCAAGACACAGAACTCTCGATCTCTTGTCCTATTCCTAAAAGATGTCAAAGCATTTCCAGTGGCCTTTCCCATATCCAAAGCCAACACAAGAGTATGAGAGAATGATGCAGAGAAATGTAAGAGATGATTTGGGTTCATATAGTGACGAATTTAGAGAGATGATACTAGAAAGACCAACCGACTGTTAGCCAGCCAGCATTAGAAGAGGCCAACTTAAAGCAGAGAGATGGGCATGAGAGGGATGGACTGAAAGGGGGTAGGTATAGGGGATGGGCATGAGAGTGATGGGCTGAAAATCGCGATGAATGAAAGGGTTAGGGTTTAAGGGATGGGCATGACTGTGAAATGGATGAGGGGTTGGATACAGGGGTTGGGCATGAGAGGGATGGGCTGAAAATCGATATGGATAAGGGTGTGGATATAGGGGTTGGGCAGGATGGGCTGAAAATCGATATGGATAAGGGCATGGATTGGGCATGAGAGGGATGGGCTGAAAATTGAGATGAGGGGGTGGATATAAGGTTTGGGCACGAGAGGGATGGGCTGGAAATTGAGATGGATGAGGGGATGGGGGGGTAGAGGAGGGATGGGCTGAAAATTGAGATGTAGGAGGAGGTGGATATAAGGGATGGGGAGGTAGAGGTGGGATGGGCTGAAAATTGAGATGTATGAGGGGGTGGATATAAGGGATGGGGGGGGTAGAGGTGGGATGGGCTGAAAATTGAGATGCACGAGGGGGTGGATAAAAGGGATGGGCATGAGAGGGGTGTGAAGAGGGATGGGCTGAAAATAAAAGTAGTTTGAGGGGGTGGATCTAAGGGAAGGGGGGGTGACTGTAGGGGATGGAGAGGTAGTGGAGGGATGGGCTGAAAGGGGGTAGGTATAGGGGATGGGCATGAGAGGGATGGGCTGAAAATCGAGATGGACGAAGGGGTCAGGGTTTAGGGGATGGGCATGAGGGGGATGGGCTGAAAATTGAGATGGATGAAGGGGTTAGGGTTTAGGGGATGGGGATGAGAGGGATGAGTAGCATATCGACATGGATGAGGGGGTGGGTATAGGGGTTGGGCATGAGAGGGATGGGCTGAAAATTGAGCTGGATGAGGGGGTTGATATAATGGTTGGGCACAAGAGGGATGGGCTAAAAATTGAGATGGATGAGGGGGTTGATATAAAGCACAAGAGGGATGGGCTGAAAATGGAGATGGATGAGGGAATGGAGGGGTAGTGGAGATATGGGGGGGTGGATTTAGGGGACATAGAGGTAGTGGAGGGATGGGCTGAAAATTTCAGTTTAGAGAAGGGGTGGGTATAGAGGTTGGGCATGAGAGGAATGGGCTGAAAATGTAGATGGATGAGGGGGTGAGTATAGGGGATGGAGAGGTGGGTATAGTGGATGGAGAGGTAGCGGGGAATGGGGTGAAAATTTCAGTTTTGAGAGGGGGTAGGTATAGGTGATGGGCATGAGAGGGATGGGTTGAAATTTTGGATGAATGAGGGGGTGGATTTAAGGGATGGGGTGGTGGATATGGGGGATGGAGAGGTAGTCGAAAATTGATATGTGGGATAACGGTAGGGATATAGGAAGGGATATGTAGGGAGATAGAGGAAGGGAATATGTAGGGAGATGGGGAGGCATATGAGAGGATGGGGAGGGATATGAAAGGCATATGAGGGGATGGGGAGGCATATGAGAGGATGGGGAGGCATATGAGGGACACAACATGAGGAATATGAGAGGAGGGGGTGAGCATGAGGGATAGAGATAAAGGAATGGGCTGAATGTGGGTGATGTGGGGATATGTGGGAAGATGGAGGAAGGGGATATGTAGGGGGATGGGGAGGCATATGAGAGGATGGGAATCTTGTTCAATTAGGGTAAACAAAAATGCAGGCTACTTTTATAATACCAGTTGCTTCTCTTCAAGGCACTAAGACTGATCGAACAGAAAGCCAACTGTTCCAAGCAAGGGGAGCCTGTCACTTGTGAGGTTGTAACTTTACATTTAAATGAGAAGTAGGTATTCACTAAGCTGTAGATATGCTATTCAATTCAAGCCAATATTGAAGGACACCAATGTACATGCTCTAAGTAACAGTTGGACCCAAAATAAAGGCTTGATCAGCATGCCAAGTATGGGTCATACACAGGACAGCATATCTGCTGTCATATAATGAACAAGAAAGCACCAAAGGTATGTGAGATGTACCACTTCCATAGACAGCATATTTGTGATGGCCGAAAGATGACTAAGTCAATAATCAATCAATGATGCATTCTTTGTTAGCCACTGTTTACTGTCTCTATTTGTAAAGCTATGCGTAGCAGCCCATTGTGAAACAGGAGGCACACCCACCTCCCTCAATCACAGCTTCTCATTTGCAACACAGGGGTCTGAAACATGAAAACCGCATGCCCATTGCTAGCACATGTCCACTAAAATTGTCTGATTACCACGAAATTTCCACATGAGATGATGAACTTGTATTACAGCCTGTTTGTCCACTCTTACGCACAACCTTGGCTCCTTGACGTCCCGAATATGGCACTCAATTGCAATGTCATGAGTTGGTCCGCTCTCCCCAAATTGAGCCTTCGTGTTGTACGTTTTGTTTCCAAAGAGATTTTCTTTCCTTGACAACAATGTGGCCATCATCAACGAGGGACCTATTCTGGTTTTCTTGAAAGCCTCCTTATGCATGTCGCCCAGTAGCAGAATGATCTCCTGCTCACAAACTATGGCTACATAAAACCCTTCTTAGCGGGACCACAGACGTATTTGGAAGAAGAGAGATCCTAAAATACTTCCATTCTCTTTCCCTCAACGTGTATACTCTTTGAGCCTTGCTTCTTCCAGAAAAGCCATGGTCTCATGTCAATTTTACAAACATACTGATTTGATGCATCGTCTATGCCTACACTGAAACCCTGCCCCAGGAGGCTTTTACACCAAGTAATAGACACGGACTAGCAAGATCCTTTACCTTCACTTGGTATAGGCACATAACTGAATTCTGAGAAGTCCGAACACTTCCTCAGAGGTCGGAACGTGGACTTCCATGTTCCCCGAAACATGATGGGAAGGATTTAGGCATAATGTAACCACCGTTCGTTACTTCACCTTCGCAATCTTAGAACCTTCGTGACTACTACTCCCCATATAGAATTTTGTTTGTTTCTTTTATACATAACTCTCATTACATAGTGTCCCATTCCCATTCCCGTAAAGAGAAAAACAAAAACATGCTTTATAGGCCTTCATTAAAACCATAATCCATCTCAACCCAAGAGGTAAATTGATATGAAGAATAAGAATGTGGAATTTCTAATACAATGACCATATTTTGGAAATACAAAAAACATGATCTTACCATGCAAACATTTCCCTCATATGTGAGATACAAAGCATGAGCAGTGTACAAAGCATGAGCAGGGACTGATTTACTCAACATAGGTAGCTAAGGCGTCCTGCTGAGCCAAGGCACGGAGACGACGAGCACGAGCACTAGTGGTTCTGGGAGGGACATGTGGTTGTGGTGGACATGGTGGCAGAACCATAATCGTGTCCTTGACATCTGGCAGCTCTCCCACCATTATGAGCATGTCGTGCAAGATGCAACAAGCGACAATACACCTTGACACCAACTTGGGCTTCGGGTTGAGAGTTTTGTTGTTCAAGTATTGCCATGTCATCTTCAAACGCCCAAATGCATGCTCTACAACAATACGGGTGGAGGAGAGTTTGAAGTTTAAGCGATGGTGGTGGGCAGTTTGTGGGTTCTTATATGGAATGAAAAATCAAAGTCGGAACATGTATTTGCCATCACCTAGAGGCTAGGATGTACTCTCGAATGCGGAACTCACCATCAACAAACTCAAGACCGTTGAGCAATTTGCCTTGCTCAACAAGTTGATAGAAAGGCGAGTTACTAAATATCCTTTGGTCGTTTGAGGACCCAGGCCACCCTGCAAACACATCAAGGAAGCGCATATCCATCTACAATAGCTTGAAGACACATGGAGTACCTCTTGTTGCAATCATACCAATCTGGACCTGCCTCATCTGCTGGGTAGTCAATCTGGACATGGGTGACATTCACTGCTCCGCAACAGTTGAGGAATCCCTGTTGTAGTCGGAATGCTTGCTTGACCTTGGCATTGGAATTGGTATTGGTCGGCCAAGCAATAAAAAGAGGACGATGAGACAACAAGGCCGTCACAAACTTGTGGGTGATCTTTGTGATTGTGGATTTGCCCAAGCCAAAATGCTCACTAATCTCCACAATGTGTGTCCCGCAGGCTAGACGAAGAAGACCCACTGGAACTTGCTTCTCGATGGAGATGAGACGAGCACTTAAGGAAGCGAGAGATGTAGGAATGTCCCCATGTTGCAAGTCTTCCTGTAAAAGACAACATAAGTTCTCGAACAAGGAGATGGGCAGACAGAAAATCTCGCGGGAGCGGACATCGTCTCCTCGTGTGAACTGTATGTAATGGTTCCATCACTGTAGTGATCGAGGCTTGACGTAGAAATCCAAAATTGTTTGCACGGCCCCTCGCTGGGAGATAAGATCCATGAGATTATGGATGATTGTCATGAGCAAGGGAGCACGATCTGCATATGTTCTCTGAGCAGCTTGACAGCGACGACGCAATCCTGGAAGAGACTCTATACATGAGAGGCCATATACTGCCTCATGTCGATGACAAAACATGGCTTGAAGGGCAAGCATCATGGCGAGCAAGAGTGTTATGACAGTGGAACGGTGGGGCATTGCGAAGAGGAGGGGGTAGGGGTGGCATAGGCATTGGAATGGGAAAAGTAGATGCGTTGCGATGTATACAGATGAGGAGAAGCCCGACTGCTCTCACGGCTGGCTAAACGGTTGTGTGCAGGAATGATCTCATGGCTGCTTGCACGTTTTAGTAGCTGGGAGAACAAGACAGCGTGAGGAAATACTCAAGACACAACGTGAAGGAGCAGGAGGGGAAGAAGAGAGCTTCATCGTGGATGTTGAACAGAGAAGGGAGAATGCAGCACGAGCCTGGTTGCTGAAGAGAGGAAGGAGGGCGCATGGTTTGTTTGGGCGTGGGTAAGAATTCAAATGTTGGGGAGAAGAGATGGAGCAGGTTTCGCGGGCTAATTCGAAGTTTTAGCCAAGTGGGTCAAGTTGGGTGAAACACTTGATCGGGAGGGTTCGGAGGTGGTTTGCAGAGTCCTTTCACCTCGCGTGGTTGGGCAACATTGAGCTAGGCGAGTACCAGAGTTCGCCATCGTGAAGCTGCTTCGCCTTCACCGAATCCGAGGGAGCACGTGACAACCCTCTTGCCCTTTCTATTCCATGTTAGACAAAAATGTCAGAGGGTGCTCCTACATCCGTGTGAAATGTCTCTATGTGCACATCAATGCGCTCCCCCCGTGTGTCAGAACTTGTAGAACGTCTGTTTCTTCATTTCATAGCCTTTGTTGTTTTCCTCGATCTTATGTATTATAACATAAGTTAGCTTTGTTGCTTATTTTTGCACCCAACAAGGTTACACAGTCTTTTAGAGATGTGGAATGGCAAGTTCGGCCTTTAAGCATTTGTTTTTACAAATATTGCTTAGTATATAGCTAGACATGTGTAGTTGTGAGAGGACGGAACAAAGTAGACAAGCTAGATGTTTAAGAGCCCACGCAACATGAGACCTCATTGGAGCTTTTCTGTGTGCACTAAATCTCGCCGCCTCAGGCGTCTCACTTCAAAACGAAGAGGGAGCAGTTGCTTGGTTCCTGTGTGGCCCGTTGAACCGCAGAACCTTCAAACACTACCGGGATACTATCACATCATCCTGGGCTAGCTGATTGTGGCAAACTATAGTAATCGCCCAAGTCGACAAGCGTAGCACGAACTATTTCTCTGAGATACCCAGTTAAAATATTATCGGTTATATATTTCTATACTCGGGTCTTTCAAATATTTACTTTGAACTTGGATGAGTTACTTCTTTAAAACTTGAATTTTATATGGTGTGTCCTTTGTCCAAGTTTCTTCTAACACCGCTTCACAAGTACTACGACATTGCAAACAAGGAATTCATGTTGGAAAAAATCATGGTTGTTGTAAGCGATGCCACTGTGGATTACATGGGACTCGATGAAAGTGCGAGAGAGAAATGGTTACTAGGCGTCGTAAACTTAGCTGGTAATACAGACTTTGATGCCAGGTTCGTGGCATGTTTTGTTCAAACATGCAAGCCTAGAAAAGGATCACAAAAACGTTTAATGCATCGTGCCCCCATCTGTGGAATAGAAACAACATCCTTCAACCATACTACAACCTATGGCAGGCTTGAAAGAGAAAGGAGATCTCCAAAAAACCCATACGCTGAAACAACGTACAGTGATATCCTCTCTTTTTTTTTTGGTTTCTCATGTATTTCCTTCAAAGCCCACTAGCTAGGAATCATAACAAAGACCAGTAACAGAGGGAAAGAAAAACATGGGACAAAAACATACTAATCATAGTACTAAGCTACCATGCTGAAAACTCTCTTCACTCTCTGTGTAGTACAGCCCATATCTGCAGCAGCTCATCGTTCTGTTCCTTTGCTGGCCACGACCTAAAGAGCCACTTGTATTGGCTGAGGCTATCTGTTGGATCTCCACATCCCATCTAGTATATTTCTTAGTACAAATTTCCATTCTAATTTTCCATATACAGTGATATCTTTACATGTGCGAGGAAATCAAGGTTTTTTGGAAGCTGCCGGTTGGCCTTACTGAATGCGCCAGCCAGCAAGTTTGTTGGCGTTGTCAGCATCAGCCTTGGAGATCGCGGGGTGGAAGAACTATATAATTGTTGTACTGCCGTTGACAGTCTCCAATATTTGCGTTGCTGTGGCGCGAATGGAGCTGCCTTTGAAGCCAAGGTCGAAGTAGATGACGCGTCGGCGCGAGTTGGAAGTCACACGGCTCGCACCGCCTCCACCATGGGAAGCAGCTGTTGGCGTAAAGCCGAGTGCTGGTATGTCCCTGGCAACGTGAATGGTCCATTCAAAGCCATTCTCGGCAATCCAGTGCTTGGCAGCCTTGTTTGCGTCTGCCGCGCTCCTGACTGCGTCTTTGAGGGCCCGCGGGGCATTGTTGAGAGTGTCAGAGGCGACTACGTAGCGCCCATCTCGCCATCGTTTGAAGGTGTTGGAATCGGGTTCCTCTTTGTACATGTCTTTCTGGTCTTTCCCTTCGTAGTGCCAGGTCCCGTCTGTGTGTCGCTCGAACCATTCGATGGTCTCTTTCCACTCGAGATCCGGGCAGTCGATTCCTTCGCCGGACAAGGCGCCCGCCTTGCGCTTGCTCACTTTCACCCTGGCGTTTAGGTCGAATTGGTGCCCAATTTGGCTGCTCTTGGCGGGCTTCTGCTCCACATTCGCGATGTTAACCGCTAAGATGGTCATTTCCGCCTTCCCTACCATGTTGAAGAGTCGAAGGTAGGTCGATCTTATCACCAACAAAGCTGCTGGAAGTCTTGAATTCTGCAAACCTCACAGATGCGGGGGGAAATGATTGTGACATTACAGAAATGTGAAGCAGGCTCATGACTTATATATACAAGTGCGATTGAATTGGCGATTTTTCAAAGCTCGTGACTTATAGCGATTACAGATGCCATGTGGACTTATAGCGATTTAAGGTGACAAAATTTTCAAAGATGTCTTGTGGGCCTGTGGCTCCGTACTGGTGAAAAGTTAACGGATATGGATACCTGAAAGTGTGCCAGCGCGAAAAGTATAATCTCCAAAAATAAACCTGTCACGTACACGTTCACGGTAAATAATAGCTCTTAAAATTGGAGATAGATTTCCATTAATTTGGAGGTTTTAACCTAAATTATTTCAAAAAATTTGAAGGTTTTTTCACCTCCAATGTTTTTTTCATCCAGTCAAAATCAAATTTCTTCCGTTCACTTAACACTAAACTCGGGTTTTTCGGTTACAACTGATGACACCTTCCTCTCATGAGTCGTCTAGTAGGTGGGAAGACGTCACACAAGAAGTTTCCATTACACATTTTCCCACTACTTTGCCAATGACGACAACATCATCATGATCTTCTGGTGCCCATAGAGACGAGGCTCCCATTGACTCCCATACCTACAATGTGACGCCCATAGTGCTTATTGCTTAATGTGTTTTCAAGTATTATTCCTTATGCTTATTCTAATTTTTATATATTCTTTGCATTGAATTTCGTTACATTAGTTGTACTTTTACTAGTCTCCTTGCTAATACCATCTCATTTTTGCCTTTCTAATACCATGGGCACCATTTTGCCTTTCTAATCGGCCAATATTGTCAGCTCGTCTTGGGAGATTCTAGCGAGCATTGCAGCCTGGCATATCTGGAGAGCCAGATGCACAGAGGCTATGGAGGGTACTCAGGTTCATCCCTCGCACACATTGGCTAGTATCTGGACAGACATCGTACATACTTTGATGGCCGTATGGACGGGTATGCAGGGGGACTCCCGTGCAACCTCAGCTAGGAGGGCTTCTTTCTTCAGGGACTGAAAGGATTCTCCTTTCTTCTCTGAAACTACTACAGGGTTGAGATGGCACTTTCAGCCTCAGCCTTGGTTGTTTTCCACCTCACTCTGAGGGATTTTTTATTTATCCTCATGATTTCATGATGTATTCCGCTTTGAGCTTGCTCTCGTGGGTTTTTTTCTTACTTAATAGAAGTCTTTTTCTTGGAAAAAAAAAATTTATTGTCAGCTCGCTTCACACTTGAGGAGGTCACTATATGAAAACCACATATGTCCTCCCTTCACACTCGAGGAGGTCACTATATGAAAACCCACTATTTTATTCTAGGTTTAGATATAATATAAATCATGGTAGATGTGAGGGGGAGAATAGAACCTCAAGGTGGATGGAAGGGCAACATGACTGTAAAGAGATATGCATAAGATAAACAAGATCTTCTCCAATCAAATACGTATATTTTATAGCCACTTGGACTTCTTCCTTTGCATCATTGCTTAGGTCATTTTCTCATAATATGTGAACCACGTCTTGCCACACATATGGCTCCAAATATGTCCACATCTCACTATTCTTCTCCACAACATATTTTTCATCCTTAGACCACTCTCAACTAGCACTCTCATATTTGTTGCACATACTTGGATAATGCTTGATCTCCAACACTCCCCCTCAAGCATTGCGTAAAAGTTTGCTTAAGGAGTTGGCAAGGGTAAGAAAGCAGAAGAGACATTTGCAAGGAAAGATGAGTTCTCCTCTTTGGAAAAGAAGCAAATTTCAAGCATGCGCATTGCTTGGAGCAGAGGCAAATATAGCTATTGAGAGGAAAGAACTAAATTAGAAAATTAACGATCATGAGGTGGAAAAGAGAAGAGGATGAGAGACTCATGGGGATAGATCATGGGAGAGTGTCTGTGGCTTTGATACGTACCATGATAGAAATCATGGTAGACGTGAGGGGGAGAATAGAACCTCAAGGTGGATGGAAGGGCAACATGACTGTAACTCCACGAATTTAAAAAACCCCTTCTACTGAACTCACGTGCTATCTTACATAATTTTGAGTGGCCTTCTCGAGCCTCCACAAAACAAATTTAACCATCTTCCAGCATGACTTTCGTGGTTTGGAGTCCAAGAGACCAAGAAGGTTTAATGAACCAAGAGATAGCTGGAGTCCCTCGAAGTTTAGGAGCTTAACGTGGGACATTTCAACACTGTTTGAATGCAAGCAACAAAGGAAGGCACGATGAGATTCTAGAATCAACTAGAGATTTGGCACTTGTCTTCAGTCAGCGTGACATGTGGTTTTAAATTCAAGGAAAAAAGGAACGTTCGATGAGTTTCGAGGGAGCATGAGCCAAGATCGCACATGTATAGAAAAAATAGGTGCCCACACCAAGAGGATAGATTGTGATGGCTATGTGAATGAGACCACAAGGTGAAGGAGCAATCCAACCAATCGGAGACTAACGGAGGGGATAGGAACAGGATAGGAGATGCCCAAATACTCACGTGAGCTAATTACTTCAGTCATCTTACAATTGAAACCAGGCCCTTAGTTGTAAAATAGAAATGTACCGACGCTTTTTGTACTTAATTAAAATTAGAGTTAAAGATGTCGATAATAAGCGTTGAAAATGGGCCAAACCCTTGTAGTGACTTGCGAAGATGATGCCATGTGAGGTCACGAGGGATTCGGATGATGAAACTTGCAGGGAGCAAGGAGAATGTAAACCGTGGTCATAAGGGGGGGAGAGAGAGAGAGAGAGTGCAAGACAAAAGCACCTACCCAAGAGAAACAATAATAGCCTCCAACAAGAAACCAAAGTTCTAAAAAGGGACGCCAACTCGTCAACTCACATTGGGTGCAAGACAAAAGCAGCTACCCAAGAGAAACAAGAACAACCTACAACACCGGTCAATAGTATTATCAAAGAGAAGGACATCGTCAACATGACCAGCCCTATGGAGAAAAGGGAACCAACTGAGATAAGAGGGAGAGAATGCACCAAAAATACCGAGAAAGAAGGTAACAACAATTAATACAGCAGGAAAGATTCTACGAGCTAAGTCAAGATGGTAGGGAATAAGACATGTGGTGAGTATAACACCATTGGGTTGCGAATAAAGCTGTCGAGAGAGTTGTGGATAGGCAGTGAAGCACTACTAAGAGAAACAAAGGAAGGGTACAACAATTGGATCAAGATAGCCGCTTATAAGTAGTGGTGGAGGAGGATGCATAATGTTCTTGGTAGCAGTAGGGAGAAAAATACATGATTCATGATTCAAGAGGATGGTTTATGATGATGGTTATTTAATTGCACTAAAAAAATACATGCGCCATAGGCTAAAAGGGAACTTATGGGTGGATGCACGCTACAGTGTATACTATTTTTAGCAAAAAATGGAGAAGTTCTAAGACAACATCCAATACTAACTAGTATAGTAGTGTTGCGTAGAATGAAAAGTCCTCTCCCGTAGATTGTGGAAACAATTGACAAACATGTCAGAATGAGGAAACTAAATCCCCCACAGAACAAAGATTTTTTGTATCGCCTCCAGTAAATGGTAGTATATCTTTGTGTGCAATCTCTCTTGTTGTCTCTCCAGTTGTCTTGCACGATCCTCTCTCTCTTGTCATCTTGCATTCGTCCTTTCCTTGTCCCTCCCTCGTTCCCTACCTCTCTTGCCTATCCTTTTGTCTCTTAGGCTTCCTCATCGTGTTGTCTTGCAGGCTTTTGTTATCTGGAGGTCTCATTATCTTGCATATGTCCCTACCTCGCTCCCAACCTATCTCCAGGCTCTCTGTCTCTCTGTCTCTCTCTCTCTCTCTCATAGGTGAAGGACACATGTTTTTTTATTTGAATTGATCGCAAAGGTCGATATTACGGAATACATGCATGCTTATGTCAATGTTAATTCTTGGTATCCATTGATGAACTCCCTTATTTGCATGCAGGATAGAGCATTGAAGAGTAGCCATGGATGATTCAATTTTAAATGCAATGGAAGCTGAAGTTGTTCTTAACAATGTCGTCCCTTGAGCCCAGATAACTAACATAGATGTGCTAAGCGAAAATGAAAAACTACTCCGAAAGGAGCATGCAACACTTGACATTAACAATTGTGCAACATTTCAAGAAAGCGACCAGACACCTTGAGTGCGAAGGCAGACATTTTGACCAGGATTCCACGACATCCATAAGTGAAAGAGGTTGTGAAAGAGACAAAATTTCCAAATGAGTCATTATCAATTGCGATTGTTAATAACTTGAAGGCATCCCTGGGTGTTGTCAAAGGAGTGCAAAGTGCGTATAAGTTGACTGCTAAGATCAGAGCGGCGCTCCACATGGTTGCCAACAAATAGGTGGGAAAACCATTTAGTTACACCAAGATGGCTAAAGCCCTTGGTATTCAACCACGCAATTTTAAGAAGCATTGTGTGAACATAGAAGAATCAAATTTCAAATGGGCTGATGGAACTCGAAGCCATAAGCAAGATTGCTTGAGTTTTGAGGTTGTTGAATGTGTTATCGACTTTTGGAGAGAACACTAGGTGTCTCTAAACAAAAAGGATGTTCACAAGCAAAGGCTTAGTCCACATCAGTATGCAGAACATCCCTTAGAGCTTACACAGGTACATTTGCCTTCTTTTACAAAGTGACATCATCATGTGCTTGTTGACTTGAGCCAACAATAGGACTATTAGTACCACTTGTAACAGAAGTGCACACAATATTTAGTTTTTAGAAGGACAAATATTATAGGCAGTGACATACTCATAAGTCTTCCACCTTATCAATGCACCATTTGCATCATTTAGCTCAAGTGGACAAAATAAAGGTTTAGAACATTATGAGCATTTGCGATGCAAGCAGTCAAGATTATGCCATTCACTATGCTCATTCTTTGGACATATTGCCGACCTCCACATGATAGAGACACATAAGAGTAGGTGTTTATATTGGCAAGTTGCAACACATGTTTCTTCCCCTGTTGGCCTACAGACCTTACATACACAATCGCACATGGGCCCATGCAAAGGTATCGTGTCTTGTTTCATGGAATTCACAACTAGTCACAACGAATCCATCCTTGTATGATGAACATAGCAACAAGTATTCCTTTCCTTTAGTTTTCTAACATAGTATGGCTTAAGATTCTGAAACTCTTCTGAAATGAGCGGAAGCCAATATTAACCTCATACAACTGTAATTCAATTTTCTGTCTAGCTCTAATCACAACATAAATTTGTGTTTTTCAGGACAACATGATTAGTACTTACACAATCAAAGCATTGGAGCAGCTCTGTAAAATAGATTCCGTGCTCAAGAGGAGGAATTAACATGGCATAAGAAGATAATTAGAGGTGGATTTGAAGAAATTTTATTTTTCCCTTCCATGATATAAGGCCTTTAGATGACATAAGGCCTTTAGTATCTCAGCAAACACGACAGCACTTCCTAAGTAGTACTAAATAGTAATAAGGGAAAAAGTACTATACTAGTATTTAGTGCAATGACTAAATAGTAGTAAGTGCCATAGTACTATACTACTATTTAGTACTATTTACTCAAGGACTAAATAGTAGTAAAATAGTGGTCCTTGTCAATATGGCCCTTGAATAGTAGACAATATTCTTGAATAGTAGAGAAGGACTAACTAGTACTAAGGGCCATAGTACTATACTACTATTTAGTACTAAATAGTAATTTTTAGTAAGCAATAGTAGTTAATATTATATAGTATGAGTCAATACTAAATAGTACTTATCAAATGAGAATATGAGAACATGAGAATACTAAATAGCATATGAGAATAGTACTTATCATGTGAGAGAAAATGACACTAGTACTAAATATATCTAAATAGTACTAAATAGTTCTAAGTAGTTCTAAAAAGTACTAAATAATATGTCAATGGTACCGAGCATCTAAGAGGACATGACAATAGCAACTAAATAGTAGTATGTAGCATATGACTAGTACTTAGCATTTGAGCGAATATGATGGTAGTATCTTAAGTGGTAGTATTCAGTACTAAATAGCAAATGACAATGGTACTTAGCATTTCAGAGAATATGATAGTAGTTTCTAAATAGTACTAAATACCATGATAGTGGTCCTGAGCATCTGAACATACTCAACAAAAAAAAAAGTACAAAAAAAGATTCAGTAGTACTAAATACTTAACAATACATTTTCATACTAAATGATTAGCACCTCAGGGCTGCAATGGAAATGCAAACAATATTCAGCTCTGTCAAGTAGAAGTAAGAATGAAAAGAAGAGAATAAAACTTGTCTACAAGGAAACAACTCCATCCACCATCGTCCAACATTCTTGCACCACTTTCCGGTTTATATCACCCACAACTTTTGTAGTTATTGGTAGAAATCTCAATTTAAAGAGTGCATCAAACATTTTCTAGAGGATGTGGTGGTTTCTGCTGTTGATTTTGCAAAGAACTACATGTTTAAAGTGCAGAATGAAATTCATTCGATGTATTGGCGTAATGACTAATGTACCATCTTGGTTCACATTTGCTATTATTGGGAGATGGGAGAGATAAAGAAGCAATCCATCTTTTACATTTCAGATGATAAACAACATGACACACTATTTGTGCAGCGTTGCTTTATGCTTCACTACCAATGGATATTGTCTAAAGGGTTGAAGATAAAAAGACATTGGGTTTGGTCAGATGGGGCAACATCTCAGTATAAGGCAGCACATGTGGATCTTTTTTAGTAATGGCCATGGCAAGAACATGATGGTGCTAGCGTAGTGATAAAGCATGCACTAACTGTTGAGCAATTGGATGTAAATGGAATAAAATTATAGAATGCTCATGACATTGTGGACTAGTTGACTTGGAAGATGGGAGATGATGTGAAGAAAAGACTGTTTGTGGAAGTAAAGGTGGGTGATGTTGATAGGACTAAGGGGGATTGCTAGACCATGAAAGGAACTCGATCAATACATTGCATTTGCGGTTTCAATCGAAAGGATCCTATGTAGGCCTTGTTCAGAATGTTATCATGCTTTTGTTCATTCTGCATGGATGAAAAATGGGACATCTGCACCAATTTATCTCATCTAGGTGTGTGGACCTTGCATAGGCTAGAGGCTATCAATGGTGATAAAGCAACAGGCATAGAGAATGTATAGCAATATACTCGATGGATAAAGAGAAGATGGTAGATTTTCTTGAGATGGGTGACCATTTTGCAGTGCTTATATCCTCTGAAGATGTCAGTGGTGACGACTACTAAGCGGTGATATGCAAGAAACCCAAAACAGTCCTATTAGAGCAAGTCAAGGATGGTTGGGGTAATGTGTTCAACATTCAACTATGAAAAAATCCCAACATGAAGAAGTAGTTATTATCTATGTCATGATGCTCCACCTGCTAAAGTGCATGCTGAGGCCATGTTGGCCATTAAGTTCCAGATGGTGCAAGTAAAGGACAAGGTTAAAGGCCACAATGTAGTGCATCATGTGCCCATGGATGTGCACGAATCAATCTTAGCAAACATTTCATTGTGAGGTCTACATTGTGACTTTGAATTAGTAGTGCTATGTACAAGGCAACACATGAATGTATAAAAATGAAATGTTATGCAAAAATTTGACAATCCTACCTAGCATTGTTGTGCTATGAAATAACACCTTTTTGTAGCCCATCATATTGGTTCATTTTCAGATAACAGTTTCTTAAGTGTTACTGTCATTTGTATACGATGAAGAATACTCCCATTTTTAAAAAAGTTCGAAACATCATACTTATGGTTCAAGCAAGTGTGGCTTTTAATGTGAAACTTGGCCTTCTCCTAGACTAAAACCAACCATAAAATATATAACTATGTTTTTTTTTGTATTCATGTGTGTATGCTTTCTTTGTTGCTATTAAAAACAGCTTACATACTACTGTATTTCTTGAGTCCTCTTGTTGAATACATGCATGATGCTTGGTAAGTTGTCTGTAGGTGTTCCTCTTTCCTCTTTCACTCAATAGAATGCAATCCTGCTCTTTGATGCCTCCGTGACTCCCCTTATCACGTTTTAATGATATTTTACCCCAACACTCCAACTCAACTCAAGTGCTCACGACAACGCAATCTTGGTCGTTCACCCTTTGCTTAGGGCTCTTATTGCGTTGTAGTGATGAGGACGAAATCGTTCCAAATTTGCATATTTCTTCGTATATCACTAGAACGCGATATCACTTCTAAGCCCCTCACTGCCACCCCCTATTGCGTTGTGATGATCTGGACAACTTTTCATCCACTTCACCACAACACGATAAGAAGCCCTTGAACCATCTTCAGGAACCCTCATCGTTGTGGTGTGTTTTATACTTCTCTCTCTCTCTCTCTCTCTCTCTCTCTCTCTCTCTCTTTCTCTCTCTCTCTCTTGCATTGTGGTGCATTTTAGACTTCTTCAATAGTCTGTAGGTGTTCCTCTTTCCTCTTTCATTCAATAGAATGTGATCCCTCTCTTTGACCCCTCCCTGACTCCCCTTATCACGTTTTAATGATATTTGATCCCAACACTCCAACTCAAGTGCACACCACAACGTGATCTTGGTCCTTGACCCTTTGCTTACGTCTCTTATTGTGTTGTAGTGATGTGGATGAAATCATTCCATATTTCTCCGTATATCACTAGAATGCGATATCACTACTAAGCCCCTCACTGACGCCCCCTATCTTATTGTGATGATCTCGACAAAAAGTTTCATCCATTTCACCACAACACGATGAGAATCCTTTGAACCAAATTCGAAAACCCTCCTCGCGTTGTGGTGTGTTTTATACCTCTCTCTCTCTCTCTCTCTCTCTCTGGCATTGTGGTGCTTTTTAGACTTCTCCAATCGTCTGTAGGTGTTCCTCTTACCTCTTTTATTCAATAGAATGCGATCCCACTCTTTGACCCCTTCATGACTCCCCTTATCACGTTTTAATTATATTTGACCCCAACACTCCAGCTCAACTCAAGTGCTCACCACAACAAAATCTTGGTCGTTGACCCTTTGCTTAAGGATCTTATCGCGTTGTAGTGATGTGGGCGATATCACTAGAACGTGATATCACTACTAAGCCCGTCAGTGCTGCCCCCTATCGCGTTGTGATGATCTGGATAAAAAGTTTCATGCACTTCACCACAACACGATAAGAAGCCTTGAACCAAGTTCGAGAACCCTCCTCGCATTGTGGTGTGTTTTATACTTCACTCTCTCTCTCTCTCTCTCTCTGTGGCATTGTGGTGCTTTTTAGACTTCTCCACTGGTCTGTAGGTGTTCCTCTTTCCTCTTTCATTTAATAGAATGTGATCCCACTCTTTGACCCCTCCGTGACTCCCTTTATCACGTTTTAATGATATTTGACCCCAACACTCCAACTCAACTCAAGTGCTCATCACAATGCAATCTTGATCGTTGACCCTTTGCTTAGGGCTCTTATCATGTTGTAGTGATGTGGACAAAATCTTTCCAAATTTACATATTTCTTCGTATATCACTAGAATGCGATATCACTACTAAGCCCCTCACTGATGCCCCCTATTGCATTGTGATGATCTTGAAAAAAAGTTTCATCCACTTCACCACCACATGATAAGAAGCCCTTGAACCAACATCAGGAACCCTCATCGCATTGTGGTGTGTTTTATACCCACCTCTCTCTCTCTCTCTCTCTCTCTCTCTCTCTCTCTCGCATTGTGGTGCTTTTTAGACTTCTCCAATCTTCTGTATGTGTTTCTCTTTCCTCTTTCATTCAATCGAATGCAATCCCACTCTTTGAAGCCTCCCTGACTCCCCTTATCACATTTTAATGATATTTGGCCCCAACACTCCAACTCAACTCAAGTGTTCACCACAATGCAATCTTAGTCCTCGACCCTTTGCTTAGGGCTCTTATCGTGTTGTAGTGATGTGGACGAAATCTTTCCAAATTTGCATATTTCTCCGTATATCACTAGAATGTGATATCACTACTAAGCCCCTCACTACCGCCCCCTATCGCGTTGTGATGATCTACACAGAAAGTTTCATGCACTTCACCAGAACACGATAAGAAGCCTTGAACCAACTTCGGGAGAACTTCCTCGCATTGTGGTGTGTTTTATACTTCACTGTCTCTCTCTCTCTCTCTCTCTCTCTCTCTCTCTGTGGCATTGTGGTGCTTTTTAGACTTCTCCAATGGTCTATAGGTGTTCCTCTTTCCTCTTTCATTCAATAGAATGCGATGCCACTCTTTGATCCCTCCATGACTCCCCTTACTTCCTCTCACCGAGTGATTGCTCAAAATGCCTAGATGAGGTCTCGTAAGGTTAGAGTGGATGAGGTGAGGGAAACAATGTAGAACTTGGCAGCTCTAATACCATGTCATGAAGGTGGAGAGGCAAGTATCATACATCAACAAAGGGAGAAAATATTCTTCTTCAACTCTTGAACTCCACACATACAAAGTAGACTAAGTGTGCCTTATATACATGGGCACTAAGTACAATACACCACTGCAATTAAGAATATAGGATAATATAAACTACATATCTCGCTTATTTACAATAGGATGTACTAGTCTAATATGATCTAGGACAATGACTAACAAGTTTTGCGAGTTTGAATAGCCATTATTAGATCTAGTAGGTTAGTAGATCTAGTTTGAGATAAAGAAATCACCCCTTGAGATAAAGATCACCTCCTTTGAGTGGCTTTTTCCAACAATGGTGGTCAATTTACAACAAAATATACTTGAGGCAATGAATTATGAGAAAGGTGAAAGCGTGCACAAGAAAAAAGAAGAGAAAAAGGGAACTGAGTATGACTTCCTATGTGCAACATCTAGTGCCCCTTTTATTGATGAGAAGAAATTAAAAAAGGAGGAGCCCCTTTTATTGCCACATGTTTAGTTTGATCTCTTGATGAGTATTGTTCACAATTTCAATTGAGGATTGATTATCACAATGAATGTATTACAGAAATGTAGGTGGGAGTCCAAGCTTCTTGAGAAGTTCACACAACCAAAGTCCATCACATGTGGCATAGTGACCACCACATACTATGCTTTGTTTGCTAAAAGGATAAGGCCCTTGGACCACCACATACTATGCTTTGTTTGCTAAAAGGATAAGGCCCTTGTTCTAGTTTTCTTACTCTAATAAATGTGGGCCACCAGCTAAAAGGAACAAAAAAACCATGGTTGATTTCTTGATGTCAAGGTCCCTTGCTTAGTCGGGTCATACCAACCAACTAACGAAAACGACGAATCAGTAGGATAGGTAATGCCAATAGTCGTTACGTCTAGCAAGACTCAAAAGATATGTTTCCTTCAATCTAGTCAAGCTCCCTTAGATCTTGCAGATACTGACATGAACTTTTACAAATGCCAAGTCACCTTCATATATGTGTGTGAGAATGTTCAGACCCCATTGTGTAGCACTGGAGCATGTGAAGGGCATACCGCTGCTCATGGATTTTTATGGTGTCATGGAGCCCATCATGTTGGATTTGGATGCCGAGGAAATATTAGATATGTCCTTGCTCTATCTCTGAAACTTAGAAGATAGTTGGGCTTTAACAGAGGCGTTCCCCTTGGTGATCAGCGCCTGGCCTATATTCTACAAGAATTTGCAGAATAAAGCAACCATGCATGCATATACAATATTCCTCATGCGTCCCTTAATATATATGTCCATTCCTATCGGGCAGTACAAAGCTTGGCTATTATAAACTGTAACGCCTATTCCACTACTGATCCGCTATTCTCTAATTTGTTTGCGCATCTTTCTGTTGTGTGTTCTTCAAGTATCCATGAGCACGAACATCAGGCTATGCTGTCGTAATGGAAAGTGTAATGTACTCGAATCTCGACAAGCACGCAACGTTTAGAGAGTCGCACACACTTCAATCTATGTCGTATTGCAGCTATGATGAAAGTGCTAATTACAATTCTTCTCCCTATTTATATATTTCATGAAGTTTTGTCCTTGGTCGATCTCTTCATTTCTCCTACTTTCCAGATCAATTATCGATACAATTAAGAAACTACAAAAAAATGATTAGTGATAAGAAAGGTTATGTTACTAATCATAAACGTCGATGGAAGTTCTTACCATTTTGCTTCTTCACGTCAATAAGAGCGGCACTCGATGCTGCGCAAAGGCGGTCAGACTGGATTCTTTTTCCTCTCCACCTTTTTCTCGTGCATGCTTTCACCCTTCTCTCATGGTATCGGATGGCTTATGTGCATACGTGCGACATGTACATGAGCATATCTGCGTGTCTCACATCTCCTTTGAAGTAACAAGGTAATGGATCAGTTGTATATGTTGATCTTCGAAAATTAAGGATATATGCGATTGAGCCTTTGCATCCCCAATTGCCACACATATTCATGCTCAGCGACGCATCACAATGTTATAACTTGATCAAGGGGACTTTGTACCCGATTCCCTCGATCGATTATCCCTACTGATCAAGAACACATTTAACGCTAGATTGTCCATTCCCCCAATTGCAATGCTCCTATCAACTCCTCGCGATCTTTTGTGGTAGATGTCCTTGGCAACTTTAACCTTCCCTGCCCTCATCGGTAAGATCCTATAGGAGGATATCATGCGCACTAATTTGGGCCCACAAGAAGTGCCCAAACCTCAAGCATTCCTGGCCTGGTTTCAAGGTCATAGGGGCCATGGTTGTAGGTGAAGGAAATGGCTTCATCCCTTCACGTAATATTTAACCACCCCTATTATATCCTAACCCCCGACATCACACATCCACACATGCATTTGATCGATGTCGATTGTCAACACCCTCCTCACCTATACGTACAAAAACCACAATCGAATCTGCAAGGGATGCACCTTTTTTGCACGGTTACGTCTAACCTTGCAAATGGCTTCACAGACGATGACGTTGTACATAACATCGTAGCATATGGCAACTAAGCTCACGAAATTTTATGAGTATATCCATTACCCATTCCTCTCTCGGTATATTTGGGAGATCAATTAGGACAATACATATAAGATTACTTGTATTCCTCTCGCGGTATATTTGGGAGATCAGTTAGGACTATACGTCGAAGTTTTTGAGCTAAGTTTCGAACTATCATTTAATGACAAGGCCTTGTTTCTACTAGCGGTATATTACGTTTCTAATTTCACAAGAACTTGTTCTCCACTTCGATAGCTGCTTCCTCTAGTGCTGATTTATGCATATAGGGCAACTCATACTCTTTTCGATTAGGGGACAACTCTGACTTGCCACCAAACAAATCGTCTTTACCCCCTTCGTGTAGTTTTTTACCCATTCACGCTTTTTACAGTAATTGCCACCGTGGATAATACTCATCTGTGGTAGCAACAACTTGGGCATTTGAGTTTCCTCAACCTCCTTTGCATGTCTAAACAGTGTGTAGTGGACTGTTGTCTACATTGGATCCATGTTATAAGGCATGCATCATGGGAATCACTCAAAGAAAACCTATCATGGTTAAAATCGTATCTAGGGCTATAGACTTGCGCGAGCTTGTCCACTCAAATGTTTGTGGGCCGATGCAGAGAAAATCTATGGGTGCTTTACTTTCTCGCATTTATTGTTAGTTCCTTAAAAGTGGCTATAACATGATAGTGTGAAGTGCCATTTTCAAGAGTATCATCATCTATCTGAGCAACGTACTAGGTGTGCTCTCAAAATCCTTAGCTTCGACAATGGCTAGGAGTATTACTCAAACAAGTTTCAAAATTACTGTTAGTTTTACTGTATCTAGCACCTGTCCATAGTTCCACACTCACTGGATAAGCTAAAGTTCACACTCTTGTTCAAGCGGCCATTGGAGCGCCTAAGGTTATTTCTATGCTTCTTGTCTTTGTCATCTTGTGAGGAACCACAGGTGCCAGAAAAGGCGCTATGTGCAAAAGGTGAGCACGTAGTTGTTGAACCTAGGACCTCATCTTCACCACTGTGAGCACCTAACACTCACCTAACACTGCACTAGCATGCTCGCGTGGTCACATGTGTGGAGAGTTGTTGCACTTATTTGCAACAACTGCAGTTCCTGTGGAGCTATGCTTTATAGTTCTAGTCTTGATCCAACCACCTATTGGAGTGAAGTTGTCGGAATGACCTGTTACTTTCAGAATGTTGCCTCTCGGGCAAGCATGCAAGAACACAGTCCTCATGAATGATGGACAAGGTGATGACCAACCTTACACCATTTGCATGTTTTTGTGTGTGATTGCGCATGTACCTATGCAGTTTGATGAAAGTTTAACCAACCTCAATGCTGCATGTTCATTGGCTAGAAAACCCCACACAATGATATGGCATATCGTTTATAAAACTTGCACATGCACATGGTAATTTATGCCTATGTATGGTGGTATAATGGTATTTAAGAGAAATGGACCTTGGTGGCTGCTACATTAAGAGGATCCATCTCAACTAGATGAGGCGGTCATGATCGTTGAAGATATGGTAGCTGGTCCTTACTAGATAATGGCTCTCCCTCAAGTGCCACATGTACCATCTCCACTACCATAGCCACCACCCATGGAACCTGATACTCTCACAATGCACAATCAAAGCATAGATGGCTTTGATCAATTGGCTTCACATGCTCCCGATCATGTGCACTGGTAGATGGACCTACCCGAATTGTTCGTAGACTTGACCATCTCATCGGCTAATAAGAGGACGTCCCCATATACTGTCTACAACGGCTTCCTAGCAATGTGTAGAGGGTATAGAAATAAATCTCTACTGAGCCTCTGTGAGACCCTCCTTCACATGGAGGTGTAGGGGATGCTAGAGGATACTCAACAAAACATTTTCCCCAACCGCTTGCACACACCAGCAAATGGGGCAAAAGAGAGAGCGACTAATTACATTGAAGGGAGCTCGACATGCATTGAACTGAGCATAGTCTAGCTAATTAATGAGCTCGTAACTGATGGCAGGATAGGCCGAGTTTGGGGACCGTTTGGTTTGACCTCCACACCTTCTTCACCTTACTGGAAGGAGGAATATGGGCATGGCCTCATAGGGCACTTACACACTACCCCTCCCTACCCAAGCAGTGCACACTTTGTGGGCGGGGAAGATACACACCTTGTTTTGCATCCCCTTCCACACCACCACTAGCATTTGTTAGTAGTGATTCACATTGATCCCACCACTTCATGCTCAGATCCCAATGTGATTGGCTTGGTAGTCTTGCAGACAAATTTGGTCGAGGGAGCTCCCCTGCACAGTTTAGAATGAAAAGAGGGCACAAAAATCATTGCTCTTTTGTCTCTGATTGGTCCTTTCACATGTCCACACCTTGGTGTGTAACCACCCTAAGAGTCTTGTAATGACCAACCAACTTCACCAATCTCCTCATCACCAAAGCATCAATGGGTGAGATCAGCCCCATGTCCTCTTTCACCTCACCCCCTATACAAACCATGAAAATTAGAGTAGAACCTCATCGTTACCAGTGCTCTAGACAAGGTAAGCCTCCCCCTTTCCTCTATGACCCTGGATTCTCTTTCTTAACTGTGATTTCTTGAGCCACTTATTTGACCCTTCCATTCCATTAAACCAGCCGTGGAAGGCTCAAACTTGACGATCATGTGCCCCTGCATGACACAATGATTTCACCCTAGCGACATCATTGAAGAGCAATAATAGACGAGGAGATTGTGTTGCTTAAACACAATCAAGCTTGGTTGTTGGTGGGCCTTCAATGATGAGCTGCCAGGTCTTTGGCTGCAAATGGCTCCGTAAGTGCAAGTACAACACACATGGCATGCTCTCTCATTACAAGGCCCTCCTTGTGGCTTGTGGTTTTACTCCAATCCCTAGAGTGGATTACACGAAAGGATATGCAATGATCTAGATGATGATCACCCTCGGCACCCATTATGGCTTGCACCTTCACCATGTGAAGTGGAACGATGAGCATATATTCTATTCTCTTGTTAAAAGTCTTTACAAGGAAATGGATCCCATATATTTGGAGCAAGCATCTGCAATTGTTCTTTTCCAATTTCTCACTAGTAATCACTGATGCATTTACATTTCTTTTAGCCATCTCTTTGTATATGCAATACTTCCAAAAAATGCAAGCGTTTCTTCCCTCAAAGAAATACTACTATCTACTCCACAAATCTATGTCTATAAACTGACACAACCTGCCTATCTTCTAGTCATAAGGCATATCAAACCCTGTTCTGACTGTGCATAAACAATGCAAATATGACTGCCCCAACCTTGGGCACATGTTCTCCAAACAATTCTTGTAAGTAACCTTTTGAAATACCCTTCAATAGGTGTTCAAATTTCTCGCAAGTACCCTTTTGAAATCCCCTTCAATAGGTGGTCAAATGCATCTAGTAACTTCTCTTGTTGAGCATATATTAAGCATGCACCTTTTCCTTAACAGCAGATGCACATGCAAACATAAATCTTACTTCTAAAAAATGTCCATTGTGTATCATATGACATGTACAAGAAAACTTCACTCCCCCAATTTCATTTCCCACATTACTTGTTGCAGCATAAATGAATTAGGGTCTAGGGTTTAGGTATTAGGGTTTAGGGCTAATTGATGATATTGGATGCAGGCTATTATCAAACATGCTTCCAAAGGGGAATAGACTACCCACCTCAAGAGACATAGCGAGGTTCTATGTGACATCTCTTGGAGTATTGGATTATGATCGCATACATGCATGTGTCAATGATTGCGTTCTCTTTTGTGGGATGCATAAGGAGGCTCGACATTGTCCCACTTGTGGTGAAGCAAGGTATAGAACAGATGTGAAGAGTTTTGATGTACCTCATAAAGTCTTGCGACGCTTTCCTATAATTCCTCACATCAAACACATGTTCAAGTGCAAATCCATAGCAGAGCTCATGTCATGGCATTCCTCACATCGATCGGATGATGGCATGTGGAGAATTCCCGTAGACACTCCTGCTTGGAAGCATATTGAAGATGAGTGGCCCAGCTTTAAAACAGAGCCCAGAAACTTGAGACTTGGCCTAGGTATGGATGGAGTGAATCCATTTCATTTCAAAAGCACTGCATAAAGCATGTGGCCAGTTGTGTTGGTGAATTACAACCTTCCACCATCAATGGTGATCAAGAAGGGACATCTTATGTTATTCCTTCTAATTCCAGGGAAACATGAAGTCAAGCACATGGATGTTTATCTCGAACCGTTGATTGATGAGTTGGAGGAACTATGGAAAGGTGTTGCGGTGGTGGACATTAGTAGGCCTCTCTCCTCTCGACACTTCGACTTGAAAGCAGTGTTGATGTAGACAATGCATGACATTAGTAGGCCTCCCTACTCTAATACTATTGGCTATATTAATTATAACTATTGACTTTATTATTCCAACTTTTATTTATATTTTAACAGGTTTGAAAACATTGGGTAAACATGCAGGTCTTGTTTGTGGCCCTTCGTTAGTACGTGAGTATGCTGACGGTTTGTGTAAGACCATATTCGATAATCATCATCGATTTCTCCAGTCAGATCATCCTAAATATGTTGCTAGTGAGAGTAACATTCCTCCACAAACACTTTGTGCAAAAGATTGGAAGCACATTTGGGAGTCTACAAATGTTCTTCCTCTAGATGCCATGAACAGGTATAGTAATGTTTTTCAATCTTGTTTTGTGTAGTCTCTAATTGGATTAAAGATCACGTAGAGCAATCCCTTGTATAGGTACTCCATTTTTTTTTGGCTACCATATTGGACCCATCTCAAGATCAACCATTTGCTTGGTCCCATACACATCTTCAAGAATGTGGCATCTGGTATTTGGGAACATGTTATTGGTAAACAAGACAATGTTAGCATACGGGAGGACTTGTAGGTCACAGGATGAATGCGTCAAGCTTGGCCACGAGAGGAGGGTGGGCACGTTCATCTTTTGTGTGCACCATGGATTATATCAAAGGAGGAGAAGCAGGTAAAGTAGGCCATCACCACCCATGTCAGATCACCCTTCATTATACTTGGCAAATTGAATGTACATGAGGTATAACATACTATTCATTTGTTTTTCAGATATGTTAGTTCCAAAGCAATTGATCCAGCCATGTTGGATGATGCGCGTGTTATGTGGAGTGGTTTGTTTGGTAGAGGAGACTTTTCCACGAACCATTCTCACAAGCCAACTATATCTCATTGTGCATTTGGTGGACGAAATTGCTTTATGTGGCACTGTGCATGCATGTTGGATGTTCTTCCTTCATGAAGACCTTAAAAGACTTTGCGAGGAAAAGTGCAAGGCCTGAAGGAAGCATGGCCGAGGGTTGGTGGATACAAGAGTCTCTTGTATATATTTCAAAATTTCTTGGTCAGGTGGATAGCACTTTGCCGCAACTATGGAGCAATGAAGAGGACTTGAGGATGACCTCTATTGTGCCTCAAGGAAAAGGACAAAGTAAAGTAATTGATAGAGCATTGATTGATGATCTCAATTTCACTTGCATTCTTAATAGTGATGTGACGAGCAGATTGGTTACAAGAAATTAGGATGCAAAGACAAAAAGGCAAGCAGAAAGAGCTCTCACATGGCTATCGTAAGGCGTACCCTAAGCATCTAGCAACACTTCTGAATGATATCCATGTTGATTGGTTGCATGAGGAAATGGAGAGAGCAGAGAGCAGCGAGGGGTTGCATATCACGGCGGAAGAATGGGAGTATGCACGAGGATGCATGTTAAAGGTACATAAAACTAATGTTTTGCATTAGTTGTAAGTGATTTGCTTTTAATATTTATTCACATTGCTTACACAAATATTGCTTCTATTTTGGTCTAGTGCACTATGTTCAATGCTATATGGTGTGAAGGCAGGCATTTTTGAACACAAAGAATTGATGAAAAGAGGAATACACAAGATTGCGGTGTCATTAGTAGCTTTGAGGGAGCCAATGAAAAAATGGATGATTATTGAGGCACAATCCAAGACATATTTAGGCTTGACTTTCGTCGCTTCTTTGTGTATGTTTCGCATGTCAAATGGCAAATGAACATGGTGGAAAAAGGGCCTAATGCAAGAATAAAACGCCATACAAGTGGCTATGTAAATATTGACTCTACAAAGTTTTGGCAAACAAAGAAAGATAGGCTCATATTGCCACAACAATGTAAGCAGGTATGCATTTTTTTACTAATGTGTTTCATGTACATATATATCTAAGCTCACGTACCCCTTGACTTTTGATATGGTAATTAATTACAGTATGTGTATTTGAGTAGGTTATCTATCTGCCAATGGTGCATGATATTAAATGGTGGTACATCATCCCTATTGCACCATGTTCCAAAGTGATGTATAATACATTCACTAATATGGAGCATATGGAGGATGTAGCAAGCCGCAATGAAGATGATGTCGAACATGCCAATGAAGATGTTGTGATTGATGATCAAGAATTAAGAGATGATCATGATAATGAGGATGAACGTGTCGTTTCTCATGATCATGAGGATGACCCTACCATTGATGATGATGGTGATGTTGATGAGGATGATCAGGGCATCAGTACGATTATCAATGGATAGAATATCGATAGTTGAATAAATTTAATCGTAGCCTTACAAATTGATCAAATGGATATTGATGTTGATTGTTCTTATTGAAGATGCGATCAAACCCTAGCCAATCCATCATTGTATCATTCTAAATTGATGACAATTCTATTGTATATGTTGTCTTTTAATTATCATCTCATGATTTGTTTTTGAATATATTACATTGTTGTAAATGCATGTAGTGGGATTGTGTAATGATATATACTATAATGTACTATGAGATGGTTTTTAAATTTTTAAAGGTATGGAGTTTTTCTTAATAAAGTTTCTCTGCTATCGTGTGTAATTACATGTGTATAACTGCATCTATAAAATAGTTTTTATGCATATATACACGCTCTTTTACACACGTTTTTGAACTCAGTATACACGCGAATTTAGATGCTAATATACACGTGCCTGATATTACTTATATACATGTGCAACCATACACGCACCTGTAACTTATCGCATGTATCCAATGCATGTATGGCAGTAGTGTCTTGTAGTGGTTGTCCACACATCTGAGTGGATCACTTCCAAAGGTCTTCTGCTCATCTTAGCATTTTTGGGAAATGCATGTCTGGCTTGCTTGTCCATTTGGCATGCTTCACATACCTTTTGCATTTCCTCAACTCTGAATTTAGGCAAACCTGCAACAATGTTTTGTGTTTGCATATAGTTCAGCCTTTGTATATTCATGTGCCCAATGTGCTTGTGTCATATCTCAATATCAGCAATGACACCTCTCCATGCGCAAACATAGCAGCTTTCACCTCAGGCATATCTACATCCAAGGTAAACATTATGCCATTTTTGTTGCCTTTTGCAACCAAGTGGCATAGATTTGTCAAGTCCTCAACAAAGCATCCATCAGGATTAAATCTGACTTGCAGACCTTGCTCAACCATTTAGCCAACTGAAACTAGGTTCTTGGTGATATTTGAACATGAAGTACATCTGCCAAGTACTTCGTTTTGCCATTCTGCATAGCCAATGGCACTTTACCAACCTATGTAATTGGGTGCGTAGTATCATCACTTGTTTCAACATAACCTAGATTATTCAAATTTCTGACATCATGAAACCACTCTCCATGACTGGTCATGTGGTTAGAGGGACCTGAATCAACATACCAAACATCATCGCATGCTGCAGCATCTCTTGTCATGGAGTTAACCATATGCTACATCACAAAAAGGTGCTCATTTCTGTCATCACCATGCTCGTTTGATGATGCATAGTTGCTTTGTTGCACCTTCCCACTTTTGATGTCTTTCCACAATAATAGCATTTTATGCTGCTATCTACTTGTTGGTTCCTTTGCCATGAACCATGGCCTCTTTGGCTCCCCTTGCCTCTAGAACTACTACGTCCTCCTTCATAGGATTGGTTTTCCTGTTGTTGCTGTTGATTTTGATTTCCTATGCGACCACCAAAACGGTCTCTTCCTCTACCCTTGCCTCTACTTGTATTTGAGTAGAACGCAGACTCTTGAGAAGTTGATGTGGATGAACCACCATTCCTTTGCTCTTCACTTAACAAGAGAGCAATAAGTTCTTGAAAATTAAGAAACGTTTCACGGACTCCAATGGATGTCTGAAACTGTGCACTTCCCAAGACCATTCAAGGGCATGAACACTAAGTCCTCATCATCAACTAGTGCTCCAATTGAGCCAAGAGAATTTGCAACGCCTTTCACCTTCAAGGAATACTCATTTATATTCAGATTTTTCCTCTGCACATTGTGCAACTCTTGCTTAAGCAGCATCTTTCATGCATTGGTATTTGTGCCATACAGCTTCACCAATGTATCCCATGCCTCCTTAGGCATGTCTATATATCCTGTATATGCACAATCATGGAATATGAAATACTGACAGACAACCAATAGTACAAGAATTTCTTGGCTTCTTCATGCCATTCTTTGAAGGCCTTTAATTCAGCAGGAGTGGAAGTAGCACCCAAGACTGGTTCTGTAGTCTCACCACTGATGTACTCCCAAATTCCCTTTCCCATAAGGAAGTTTGTCATCTTGAACTTCCATGCTTGGAAGTTATTCTTTTCAAGCTTCTCACTGATAATGGTTGACAGATTCTCAGACATTTTGCAAATCAACGAACTGCAACAGCAACCTGTAAACACAGCAAATGCCTCATAAGGGCAAACAACAACACTTATGCAAATAGCCTCACAAGGGCAGTGGCAAGCAACCACATGTCACTTCAAGTGATGATTTTGCATAAATACAGCAACCCAAAATGGCTTGCATTTCTTAGAATCTCTGCACTAGTGTCACACAACAACCTCTCAGTCACAAATTACACATAAGCGAAAATATAGCACACACAGTAAAAAACAACCACTTCTCTTGAGTGCCTAAAAAAACTTTGCGATGCCAAAACAGACCCTGAAATAGCCTTGAACCGCGATTTAGATGTGTTAAAAATTGCTACATAGTTCGTTTTTCTCAAGTAAATGCTCTCGAGCTTCATACCAGGGAGCGTTGGAATTAGTGACATTGCACCTTGCATGCATGGCTGTGTACCTACAAAGATCTGTAACCCAGCATCCAAAATGATAGGAGGCGTAGAGCCTCTTACCAAGATATTGCGACCTCTACTTGTTGCTTGAGCTCCTCACCACGAACCAAGCTCTGATACCATGTAAATATTGCGCTAGAAAGGGAGGAGACTCGATTGCAGCTTCTTTACAACATACACAAGAGAGAGGACACAAGATGTGGAGGCTAAAGCTTATCTTCACTTAGTTGAAAATAGCACACAACCACAATACAATAGGATAGGTGTATACCCTATATGTCGAACCCTAGAATACGTGGTTCATATGTGAACCCAAACCAAAACATATGTGGCAATCTAACTACACCACGAGTATAACCAACATAGGTAGTGACATAAATGATAGTCACCCGGGAGATACATCGGGGCTAGAACTTGATATCTCAACACTCCCCCTCAAGCTCAAATCCATCTCAAGTACACCAAGCAAGCTCCTAAATCTGCGAAGCTTCTTGATACCCAAGGCCTTCATAAAAAAATCAGCCACTTGCTCCTCAATGCTAACATAAAAAGATCAATCTCACCAGCTAGAACCTTCTCCCTCACAAATTGATAATGCACCTCAATGTGCTTCATTCTAGCATGATAAACTAGGTTATTAGCAAGCATGATGCTGCTAATGTTGTCACAATGAATGACAACTCCTGCATGAATTGACTATCCCATATCTGCAAGTAGCTTCCGTAACCAAGCTACCTCACATGGAGCCATCGCTGCACCCCTGTACTCAGCCTCTGTGCTCGACAAGGCAACTATCGGCTGCTTCTTGCTGCTCCAACTGATGGTAGCACTCCCAAGGGAAAACATAAAACCCCTTGTAGATCTCCTATTTGAGACACTACCATCCCAGTCAGCATCTGTGTACCCATGTACTTGTAATGCACATGCAGCTTCATAAAATAGTCCATAATGTAATGTGGACTTTACATACTGCAGTATGCATCTAGCCGCATCCAAATGTGGCTTCCTCGGTGCTTGCATAGATTGACTCACCAAACCCACAGTATAACTCAAATCTGTCTTGGTGATAGTCATGTAAATCAAGCTACCTACTATGTGCGTGTACATAGTAATATCCTCAAGAAGCTCACCTGTCTCTGTACTGAGCTTCACATTCTACTCCAATGGAACAGAAATGGGCTTATAGCCTATCATCCCATATTTGGACAACCATATTGCCTCTGCAACAACCATATCCCACTTGGGGATCTAATAACCTCAATGCCCAAGAAGTAACGTAGCTCTTGCAAATCCTTCATCTCAAATTTTTGCTTCAAAAGCAGCTTCACTTCATTAATGTCTACATCACTATCACCTGTAATAATCAAGTCATCAACATAGATGACTACAACCACAATCCCCATGTCTGTCCTTTTCACATAAAGTAAAAAATCTGAATTGGAAATCTGAAATCCAATAGTGACAAGATATTGCCCAATCTTGTCCAACCATGCCCTCGGCACCTATTTGAAGCCATACAAGGCTTTGCGAAACTTGTATACAAAATCAGGGTGTGCATCATTCTCATAACCTTCTAGCTACATCATATACACCTCTTCCTGCAAATCACTATGCAAGAAAGCATTCTTCACATCCATTTGATGCAAAGACCATCCTTTTGTAGCAACCATAGCAATTACTACTTTCACAGTTGCCATCCTTATAACTTGGGCTGAAGGTTTCCTCATAATCAATTCCATATGTCTGTGCAAAACCTTTGGCAACCAATCTTGCCTTGTACCTGCTAATAAACACATCAGTATTGTGCTTTACTTTGTAAACCCACTTGCAGCCAATAGCCTTCTTATCATGAGGCAAATGCATCAAATCCCAAGTGTGGTTTGCATCTAAGGCAGCCATCTCTTCATCCATAGCATTTTTTTGCCAACTAGGAAATTCTCAAGTGGTCAGGTAATGTCCATTGGTACAAAGGTTTATAAAGTATTTGCAACTCCCTATGGTTTATCTTGCCAAGTATGAAGTGAATCTAACACGATATGTACATGAAGGAAAAATACAGATCGGCCAAGAACATTGATATGTAAACTTATTTGATGGGTACAAAACTTGGTGAGAGGATCAAGGCAAGTGGTTTCCATGATCTTGCCAAGTATGAAGTGCATCAGACATCGTATGTTTGGTCGGTAAGGTGAACTGCCCCAATTTTTGTGTGCATGGTACATACATGAAGGAAAAATACGGATCGGCATACGACATTGGTATGTGAACTTGTCCAATGGGTACCAAACTTGACAAGGGTCTTAAGGCCAGTGGTTTCCAAGATATTTCCAAGCATAAAGTTCATCCGACACCATATGTCCGGTCGGGAAGGTCCAATGCCCAAATTTTCATGTGCATGGTACACACATGAAGGAAACATATGCGTTGGCCAAGGACATTGGTATGTGAACTTATCCGATTGGCACCAAACTAGACAAGGGTATTAAGGAAAGTAGGTTACATGATCTTGCCAAATAGGAAGTTCATCCAACTCTGTATGTCCCGTCAGGAAGGTCAAATGCCCAAATTTCCATCATGTGCATGGTACGCACTTGAAGGAAAAATACATGTCGACTAAGGCAATGGTATGTGACTTATCCCCGATTGGCACCAAACTTGACAACTTAGGGTCTTAAGAAAATTGGGTTCCATGATTTTGCCAAGTATCAAGTTCATCCAACACCGCATGTCCGGTCAAGAAGGTGAAATGCCCAAATTTCCATGTGCATGAAAGTGACCTTCATTACCAATAGAGTGAGACTCCACTCCAATGAAACTCAAAACACTATAAACACAAAGGAGAAGAAGAGGTTTCATATGTACTCTCTCTCTTGAGTGTATCTTCCCTTTCTTTCTTTCCAAGCCTTAAGAGTTCTTTCTATTCGGTTCCTCACTGTGCACACATGGTCCATCTATTTCCTGAGCCACCATTTCTAGGCAAAATCTATGAGGGGTGGATCGTTGATGAAGGTGGAGTCTTGAGGGAGCATCCTGCTCAGGCGAAATTAGCATGGGTGGAGGGCAGTTTTCATGACAGTTTGACCCCCTGTTAGTGTTTTGCTCATAACTTTCTGCTCGTAGTCCGATTTTAATGAAATGTATATCAGCACAAAGCTCTCTTTAATGGGCATGTTGGTGTGTGATCAGATCTTGAATCAGATACTGCTGCAAAAAGTTATGAGTCTCTGTGTCTGACAGTCTATTTTTATGATAGTTTTTACCCCCGTCTAATAAACTGTCCATAACTTTTTGGCCACTTCTCTGTTTCTTATGAAACTTATATCAGCGTGAAGCCCATCTTAAGCTGCATATCTGTGTGTGCTTGAATCTTTAATATCATGTATCTACTGAAAGTTACAGGCCTCTGTGTCTAATGATAGTTTGTAGAGTGTTTTGAGCTAGTGTAAAGGTGTCTATGAAGGAGGTGCAATGTTTCCTCGGAATCTACCCATCTGACCCAATCAGCCCCTTCAAACTCCTTGATATATATTGCTTCATGTCATGTTGAGCTGCAAGATCTTCTTTCAACAACGTATCGCTCTTCTCTTTGCTGCAGACTGGCTCGCTGAGATTATGGCCTCTACTGACCCTTTCCTTCTCCCTATGCTTGATTACAACATCGCTTGGGATGTTACCATCTTCATTCTCATCCGAGGAGGGAAAGTATGGTGTGGTATCTTGGCATAAAAGATTCTTTTTAATGTCCCATTCTTAATGATAAATATCTTCGTTAGTCAGTTCAAAAGCAGCAGGAAGTGAAGAGGTGCGTGAAGTTTATTACCCCCAACTTCATGTCACATCTTTTGGTGGAGACGCTGGGTACATTTGGTATTGGATTCATCCCACCTTACTAAATGGTCTTGGGTGTACTTGATTGCATGTTATGCCTAGAAGAGGCATGTGTTTTGATGAGATAAAGAAGATGCCTAGAAGAACTCCGTTAGAAGAGATTGCAGCCCATTTAAGAGAACTTGAAGATTGTGAAGGTGATGCTCAAGCTATTCGCACAGTCACCATGATCATATCCTTTATGTTTGCACTGTTGAATATTTTGGCGAATCGACATCGGCAGCAGGCACAATGATAGATTGGGGATTGTTCCATGCACTAGCAGCTTGGTGTGAAGAAGAGTTGAGTCTTTGGGTAGTTTTTGACTATAACAATGGAGTGGTGATTCGCAATGCTTTCAGCTTCTTTTGATATGCAAATGATGAAGAGTACAATACCTTGAAGCTTTTATGTGCACTTCCTATTGTGCGAATGGTGATTCTAGAATGCATGTATACACAATGTTTTCATGGTGCTGGTTGGTCACTTATTTTTGAAGATTTTGTTGAGGATCACATTGCGGAGGGTTTTCAACAAGTGGTTATGCATAATAAGTTGGTCTTGGTATACTAAGGCTCTGTGGGATCTTGTTTGGATCTTGTTTGGGATATTATTTGGATCTTGGTGTTTCCTTTTTGTGTTTCATCATGGTGAAGATTCCAGTGTTTCGAGGGACCCAAGGGGAAGACCCGAAGTCTTATCTTTGGGATTTTGTTCGAGGATGCCGGCTTTTTGGATGGTCCATGAAGGATCAGGTGGAGATTTTGCTTGATTTTCATAAAGGTGTAGCCTTGAGTTGGCATAAGACCTTGCCGGACTCTACCAAGGAGGACTGGGACCAAATGGTGGCAGCAATGAAGTAGAGATTTGGGGCAGTGGAGTCGCCAAATACTTTGATGTTGCAGTTGGACCCGTTCTATCAAGGAGAGGGTGAGTTGGTCTCTGCATTGGCAATCTGATATGAAACTTTATGGACAAAGTATGAAAGGGCAGCTTTGCGAGCTGTGGCATCTGCATCATCGGCCCCTCAAAGTCTCTCAGGGATGGAGCACTTGAAGATGAGCAAATTTGTTATGGCTTTGGAGCGTGGTCTTCGCTCAAAAGTAATGACCTTCCCAATCATACATAGTGCATCCACAAGTGCTATAGCATCACCGTATGTCTGGTCAAGAAGGTCAAATGCCCAAATTTCTATGTGCATGGTACATACGTGAAAGAAAAATACAGATCGACCTACGACATTGGTATGTGATCTTGTCTAATGGGTACTGTGATGCCAAAAATTGATATTTTTAATTTGGCATTGGTATTGTTTTTCTCTATGTTTGATAAGAGTTTGAGTATCAAGTGATAGCCTAGCGGCTCTCACTTATTTCTATTTTCTATGATATTGTATGGGATTGAGAGGATGAGTGGAATGGCTCATTGTAAATACCATAGGTATGAATTATAAGTACCTTGGTATGGAGTGAGAGTTATTTGTGTATGGGATATTATGGAGTTTTTAGAAAATAGGAAGAGTGAGTGATATAAAGAGGTGGGCTCATGTCCATGTGTTCCAATAATATAAGAGAGGCCACATGCCAAGCATGTGGAAGGCATGTGGAGGAGTGTGAAGTCAAGAGGAATCCTTCTAGAATTCCTATGTGGAATAAGGAGGATGTGGACATGTGGAAAAGAGAGGGTCCCTATGTGCTCCATGTGGGGAGACTCTTGACTTTCTTAATATTTTAAGAGTCTTGAGCATCTTGTGGTGGGACACATGGCAATAGTAGCCAAAAAGGACATGGATGGTGACATACGTGCTTATGTGATTGATGGGGAAAGGAATCTACAGGCAGCAATTGTAAATGGGTGAAGGAGGGTGATAAAATCTCTATAAAAGGAGCCCTCCTCTCCCTTGTTCATCAATCTCTTCCACCATTAGGCCTCATGTTGCTGTAGCTCTAGTCTCCTTAAGCCTCTTCCATGAGCCTTCTCTCTCTCTTGTAGATATTCTCTTATGTAGACTCTTAAGTCCATCTCTCTCTAGTTCGTTCTCTCTCTATGAGTAGTCTTGGAGCTTCCGCTCCCTCTTGTATATATGAAACCTCTTCTTCTCCCTTGTGTTTGTAGTATTTTGAGTTTCATTAGAGTGGAGTCTCACTCTATTGGTAATGAAGGTCACTTCAGGTTCTCTCTCTCTTGAGTGTCTCTTCCCTTTTCTTTCTTTCCAAGCCTTAAAAGTTCTTTCTATTCAGCTGCTCACTGTGCACACATGGTCCATCTGTTTCCCGAGCCACCATGCAAACTTATTTCCCTCTTCTAGGAAAAATCTATGAGGGGTGGATCGTTGATGAAGGTGGAGTCTTGAGGGAGCATCCTGCTCAGGCGAAATTAGCATGGGTGGAGGGCAGTTTTCATGACAGTTTGACCCCTTGTTAGTGTTTTGCTCATAACTTTCTACTCGATAGTCCGATTTTTAAGAAATTTATATCAATACGAAGCTCTCTTTAACACGCATGTTCCTATGTAATCAGATCTTGAATCAAATACTACTACAAAAATTTATGAGTCTCTATGTCTGATAGTCTGTTTTTATGATAGTTTTTACCTCCGTCTAGTAAACTGTCCATAACTTTTTGGCCGCTTCTTTGTTTCTTACGAAACTTATATAAGCACGAAGCCCATCTTAAGGCCCATATCTGTGTGTGCTTAAATCTTTGCTATCATGTATCTACTGAAAGTTATAGGCCTCTGTGTCTAATGATAGTTTGTAGAGTGTTTTGAGCTAGTGTAAAGATGTCTATGAAGGAGGTGCAATGTTTCCTCGGAATCTACCCATCCGAACCAATCAGCCCCTTTAAACTCCTCGATATATATTAGTGCATGTCATGTTGAGCCGCAAGATCTTGTTTCAACAACGTATCGCTCTTCTCTTTGGTGCAGAGTGGCTCACTGAGATTATGGCCTCTGCTGACCCTTTCCTTCTCCCTATGCTTGATTACAACATCACTTGGGATGTTACGATCTTCATTCTCATCTGAGGAGGGAAAGTATAGTATGGTATCTTGGCATAAAAGCTTCTTTTTAATGTCCCATTCTCAATGATAAATATCTTTGTTGGTCAGTTTGAAAGCAGCAGGAAGTGAAGAGGTGCGTGAAGTTTATTACCCCCAACTTCATGTCATATCTTTTGGTGGAGACGCCGGGTACGTCTGGTATTGGATTCATCTCACCTTACTAAACAGTCTTAGGTGTACTTGATTGCATGTTATGCCTAGAAGAGGCATGCGTTTTGATGAGATAAAGAAGATGCCTAGAAGAACTCCGTTAGAAGAGATTGTAGCCCATTTAAGAGAACTTGAAGATTGTGAAGGTGATGCTCAAGCTATTCACACAGTCACCACGATCATATCCTTTATGCTTGCACTGTTGAATATGTTGGTGAATCGACAACATCGGCAGTAGGCATAATGATAGATTGGGGATTGTTCCATGCACTAGCAGCTGGGTGTGAAGAAGAGTTGAGTCTTTGGGTAGTTTTTGACTATAACAATGGAGTGGTGATTCTCAATGCTTTCAGCTTCTTTTGCTATGCAAATGATGAAGAGTACAATCCCTTGAAGCTTTTATGTGCACTTTCTATTGTGCAAAGGGTGATTTTGGAATGCATGTATACACAATGTTTTCATGGTGCTGGTTGGCCACTTATTTTTGAAGATTTTGTTGAGGATCACATTGCGGAGGGTTTTCAACAAGTGGTTATGCATAATAAGTTGGTCTTGGTATACTAAGGCTCTGTGGGATCTTGTTTGGATCTTGTTTGGGATATTATTTGGATCTTGGTGTTTCCTTTTTGTGTTTCATCATGGTGAAGATTCGAATGTTTTGAGGGACCCAAGGGGAAGACCTGAAGTCTTATCTTTGGGATTTTGTTCGAGGACGCCGGCTTTTTGGATGGTCCATGAAAAGCCAATAGGAGAGAGGGGAGGAATGGAAAGCCAATAGGAGAGGAGGAGGAAAACCTAATTTTTCTTATATATAGTCTTCCTTCATTCATTCTTTCTCCCCTCATTTCATTCAAGCAAGAAAGCAAGGACGATCAAGAGAGCAAGGAAGGAAGAGCAAGAAAGCAAGAAAGAGCAAACTTACAAACTGTTTCCAGGTACTTGCAAACTTTTTTTTCTAGTTTCTTTTTTAAAATTTGAAGAGAGAGAAATTAGAGAGAGAAAGGTTCAGGGGAGGGGAGGGAGGAAGAAGGGAGGGGAGGAAGAGGGTGGGACGGGAGGGAGGAGGAAGGGAGGAGAAGAAGGGGCGAAGAGGGAGGTGGGTGTGAGGGAACGGGGTGGGAGGGGAGGCTGGCGCGGCGGGTGGGAGGGAAGCGGGTGGGTGCAGAGGGGGGCTGAGAGGAGGAGGGGCGAGCGGCTGAGAGGGGGAGGGGGGGGCGCGGCTGAGAGGAGGGGGGAGTGGCTGAGAGGGGGAGGGAGGCGGTGCGGGGCGCGGTTGAGAGGGGGAGGGAGGGGGGCGCGGCTGAGGGGGGGAGGGGGGGGGAGGGTGAAGAGGGGGGGCTGAAGGGAGGGTGAGGGAGCGGCTGAAGGGGGGGAGGAGGGAGGGGGGGCGCGGCTGAGAGGGGGAGGGGGGGGCGCGGTGAAGAGGGGGGGCTGGCGGCCGCGGCCGCCAGCCCGGGAGGGTGGGGGAGCGGCTGAGGGGGGGAAGGGGGGGTGGGGGAGGGGTTGCGAAAGGGGGGGGCGGGTGAAGAGGGGGGGACTGGGTGAGAGGAGGGGGGGGGGCTGGCGGCTGCGGCCGCCAGCCAGGGAGGGTGGGTTCCGAAAGGGGGGGGGGAGAGCGAAGAGAGGGGGGCTGGGTGAGAGGAGGGGGGGGGGGCTGGCGGCCGCGGCCGCCAGCCAGGGAGGGTGGGTTCCGAAAGGGGGGGGGAGAGCGAAGAGAGGGGGGCTGGGTGAGAGGAGGGGGCGGGCTGGCGGCCGCGGCCGCCAGCCCAGGGAGAGAGGAGAGGGGGTTGCGAAGGGGTTGGGTGAGAGGAGAGGGGGGGGGGCTGGGTGAGAGGAGGGGGGGGGGCTGGCGGCCGCGGCCGCCAGCCAGGGAGGGTGGTGAAGGGGGGATGGGTGGGTCGCGAAGGGGGGGGGGGGGGAGGGTGAAGACCCCCCCTGGGTGAGAGGGGGGGAGGGGGCTGGCGGCCGCGGCCGCCAGCCAGGGAGGGTCAAGGGTGGGGATGGGTGGGTTGCGAAGGGGGGGCGGGAGTGTGAGGGGGGGGTGGGTGAGAGGAGGGGGGGGGCTGGCGGCCGCGGCCGCCAGCCTAGGGAGAGAGGAAGGAGAGGGGGGGGGCTGGGTGAGAGGAGGGGGGTGGGGCTGGCGGCCGCGGCCGCCAGCCTAGGGAGAGAGGAAGGAGAGGGGGGGGGCTGGGTGAGAGGAGGGGGGGGGGGGCTGGCCAGGGAGCATGAAGGGGGGGGATGGGTGGGTTGGGAAGGGGGAGGGAGGGTGAAGAGGGGGAGGGGCTGGGTGAGAGGAGGGGGGGAGGGGTGGGGGGTGGGTGAGAGGAGGGGGGGGGGCTGGCGGCCGCGGCCGCCAGCCTAGGGAGAGAGGAAGGAGAGGGGGGGGGCTGGGTGAGAGGAGGGGGGGGGCTGGCGGCCGCGGCCGCCAGCCAGGGAGCGTGAAGGGGGGGGATGGGTGGGTTGGGAAGGGGGGGGGGAGGGTGAAGAGGGGGAGGGGCTGGGTGAGAGGAGGGGGGGGGCTGGCGGCCGCGGCCGCCAGCCCAGGGAGAGAGGAGAGGGGGGGGGGCTGGGTGAGAGGAGGGGGGAGAGAGGAGAGGGGGGGGGGCTGGCGGCCGCAGCCGCCAGCCAGGGAGGGTGAAGGGGGGGGGATGGGTGGGTTGCGAAGGGGGGGGGTGGGTGAGAGGAGGGGGGGGGGCTGGCGGCCGCGGCCGCCAGCCCAGGGAGTGAGGAGAGGGGGGGGAGGGCGGAGGGGGAGCTGGGTGAGAGGAGGGGGGTGTCGCCAAGGAAGGAGGGAGGGGGGGCCAAAGGGAGAGTGGGGAAGAGGGTGGAAAGGTTGGGGGGGTCGCCAAGGGGGGTGGGGAAAAGGGAGGAAGGTTAAAAGGGGGTAGGGGGAAAAAGGGGTAGGGGAGGAAGAGGTTAGGCGACGGGAGAGGGGAAGGGTAGCAGGAGGGGAGGGGGATTTTGGGGAAGGAGGGGGAGCGGAGGGAAGGGAGGAGTTTTGGCGGCGGAGGGAGGGGAGGGAAGGAGGTTGGAGGAGAGGATTGGGTCGAGGGATGGATGGAGGGAAGGAGAGAAGAGAGAGGAGAGAGAGAGAAGGAGAGAGAGAGATGGGAGAGGAGGATTTGACTTACTATCACGAGCAAGAACGAAAAATAAGATTTGACTTACGAGAAGAATGAAAAGGACTTACGAGAATGAAAAGGACTTACATGAAAAGGACTTACGAGAATGAAAAGGACTTACGAGAATCGAGAAGAATGTTGAAGAAAGTATCAAGAAGAATGTTGAACATAAATTTGAATTCAAAAGAATGTTGAAGAAAGTATCAAGAAGAATGTTGAACATAAATTTGAATTCAAAAGGAACGTATAAGAAGAAAGTATAAGAAGAATGTTGAACACAAATTTGAATTCAAATTTATAATGAATTCAAATTTCCCTCTCTTTTTTGAAAATTCAAATTTATGTGTAGGAGTGGACTAGTTTTAACTCTCTCCTCGTTTCATTGAAGCAACCAAGAGCGGAAGAGAAAGGATAAGCCGAGCCTTACTTTTTTCACTTTTTTCAGGTACTTGCATTCTTTTTTATTCGTCTTGTAATTCTATTTCTTTACTTACAATTCTTTTCAATTAGTTTCTTGTTAAGGTTTTTGAGTTCTATTTCTTAAAATTTGTATTGTAATTGTTTTTCTTTACTTATAATTCTTTTTCAATTAGTTTATTCTTAAAGTTTTTGAGGAGGGTGGTCTTTTAGAAGGCATTACAATTCTTTTTAAATTAGTTTCTTATTTGAGTTTTTGAGTTCTATTTTAATTAGTTTTTTATTTATATTCGAGTTTGTAAATTTGAGAAATGGGAGAATAGGGAGGGAGGGAAAGAGAGAAATTAAGAGAGAGAAGAGGGGCTCCTTAAGAGAGGGAGAGAGAGAGAGAGATTCACACAGAGAAGAGGGGCTCCTTAAATGAGAGAGAAGAGTAGGGAGGGAAAGAAAGAGAGAGGAGAGAGGCGGAGAGAGATTAAGAGAGAGAAGAGTAGGGAGGGAAAGAAAGAGAGAGGAGAGAGGCGGAGAGAGATTAAGAGAGAGAAGCTGGTAAAGAGAGAGGAGAGAGGGGGAGAGAGATTAAGAGAGAGAAGCGGGTCTCTTGGGGGCCGTGGCTACTTGAGGGAGGGAGAGAGTAGGGAGAGAGAGGGAGAGAGAAAGAGAGAGAGGGAGAGAGAGAAAGAGAGAGAGGGAGAGAGAGAGAAAGTTTATGGGAATGAAACCTGGCGAGAGGAGAGAGGAAAAGAGAGAGAGAGAGAGAAGAGAAGAGGGAGACTTAGGGAGAGAGAGGGAGAGAGAGAGAGAGAGAGAGAGAGAGAGAGGAGAGAGAGAGAGAGAGAGAGAGAGAGGAATGAAACTTCTGTGCTAGAGGGAGGGAGAGGGAGAGAGAGAATAAGTGGGATGAGGATAGAGAGAAAAATACTTAAGAGTTGTCAAAGAGAGAGAGAGAGAGATTAAGAGAGAGAATGAGGTGTCTTGACTATGGCTACAAGGAGATTTAGGAGGAGAGAGAGAGAGAGAGAGAAAGTAAAGAGAGTTTTATATATTTACATCTTTTATATTATATTTTTAAATGAGAGAGAAGAGTAGGGAGAGAAAGAAAGAGAGAGGAGAGAGAGGGAGAGAGATTAAGAGAGAGAAGCTGGTCTCTTGGGGACCTTGGCTTCTCTTGGGGACCGTGGCTCCTTGAGGGAGGGAGAGAGTAGGGAGAGAGAGGGAGAGAGAGAGAAAGAGAGAGAGGGAGAGAGAAAGAGAGAGAGGGAGAGAGAGGGAGAGAGAGAGAGGAATGAAAAATACTTAAGAGTTATAGAGAGAGAGAGAGAGATTAAGAGAGAGAATGAGGTGTCTTGACTATGGCTGCAAAGAGATTTAGGAGTAGAGAGAGAGAGAGAGAGAGAGAGAGAGAGAGAAAGTAAAGAGAGTTTTATATATTTACATACTTTATATTATACTTTTAAAAATTTATAAAAGAGTGAATTTATGGTTTGTTTTGAAGGTGAGATAATGTTTTTATATATATTCATCTTTTAAATTGAAAAATGTTAACTTTTCTTTAGATACTTGTTCTTTATTTATATCACATGCAGGTTTAGCCTCTACATCACAACCCCTTCTTTTGCATATTTAAGCCTCTTAAACCCCAGCACATTAAAATGAACACAGAAAAAGAAATTATTTATTGCTTTTCTTCGCTTCGACGGTTGGTTTAGCATAGTTTAGCATAGATTTGATTGCCTTAGAGGAGAGACAATTCTCCAAGTTGCCAATCGAAGCCATGCTCAAATTTTTCTAACTAGTTCCTAATCGTTGTCAGTCCCTTCGCTCACATGCGGTTTAACACTCATAACATGCTATTAAATAAGACCTTTTACCATTTACCAAGAAGTTTATCAGTGGGCAGATTGCATGAGCAGATATCAGTGGACAGATTGCATGAGCAGATATCAGTGGACAGATTGCATGAGTAGATATCAGTGGACAGATTCATGTCATGGGACATATTGGAGCTTGATGATTATTGGTTATTTTTATTGCATTTGTATAAATATTTAAGCTCATTTATTGTCATAAAAATCCTTGTAAAGCCTTTTATGCTATTTTTTACATTTATTGTCATATGAAGCGCCTTGTAATAAACCCGACCATCCCGACCATTCACTAATTAACGAGTATCAGTGGGATGCATAAGTGGATATCATGTGGGCTGCATAAGTGGATATCAGTGGAACAGTTTTTAGTGGATAGATTGCAACAGTTGGGTATCAGTGCTCAGATATCAATGGATGGACAGATTACATGAATCTTCACGAAGATTGAAGCTTTATCACTAGACGACATTTTATATTACTTGTAAAGCTTTATTGGCTAATTCTTTTACATTTGTACAAATATTTAAGCCTTGTAAAGCCTTTTAGGCTATTTCCCACATTTATTGCCATATGAAGCCTTGTAAAGCCTTTTGGGCTATTTTCCACATTTATTGTATCAAGGGTTGTATATTGTACTTTACTTGTATGTATCTAAATTCTTCATTATCTTTTCTTGTAGGATTATGGAGCAATCAGCTAATGTGATGGCTATGCTAGATGACTCTGAGATCAGAGAATGGGTTTCTGATGTCACTTTGAATTTCAAAGGAAAGGAATATAGCCCCAATGGCTTTGGTAGGTGGACTCGATATCACATGGGTAGAAGAGCCTGGTTTCTTCATCAAAAGGAAAAGAGACTCTTTCTACTTATGTCAAAAAGGGAGTTCAATGGTGTTGAAGATCCATGGGATGCTACTTTCTTCAAAAAAGATATGACTTCAAGCCTTGTAGTAGGCATAATAATTCAGCGAAAAGACACCTTTGTGGATATTTTAACAAAGAGTTCAGATCCTGAAGTTGGCGGTATGCATTTTATTGTGTCAAGGAGAGACGCAAAGACCTTTGTGATGCCTCCTCCTCAACCATCAAAGTTTCCAGAGTTGCAAAGGGCATTGGAGACTCTTTCATATACTTGGGAGCAATTTCCTAGTGTGGTGGCAAAAAGGATGCATGCAAAGATAATGCTTGAATACTTTCAGGATGCAGAATATGCTCTCCATATGCAAGAATCATCACATGAAGGAGATCAAAAAGCTCAGACTTCAATGCAGGGACAAGAAGAACAGGCACACTGTCACAAACCTGTAGAACATGAGCGCAAACTTGTAGAGCCAGAAATGGTGAATGTAACTAAGGATGATGAAAAACAAGCCTTGAGTGCACGGGAATTAGCAAAAATTGAAGAAGATCAAGGTCGATCCACTGCAGTTATGCTAGAAGCTCTTGCTAGCAAACCACGACGTGAAATGCAAAAGGCTAGTACTGCAAGAGCCACGGTTCCAAGCAGTAAGAAAAGACATCGTCCCACTGTAGAGAAAGATAATGTGGATGAAAAACGGTCAAAAAAAGAGAAAGATGAAGAAGACTCAGAATCCGAGGCTGAAGATGATCAAGATGAACTCACATCAATTAAAAATCTTAATCTGCGTCTTAATGAAGCAGTTACAGATGATGATGTGGGATATATCTGGGGTCAAAGGATGTGGTTTGTGAATGCCAAAGATGTGGAAGCTGCAGCTCTGTTTACTAATAGCCGAAGCCTTGATATATCCTATGCAATGCAAATATACGAGGCTTTGAGAGATGGTAAGAAACCTGTGGCAAGTAATGTGGTCTTGCGCCCAATAATGTTTTGTCCAACCAAAAATAGTTTTCTGGATCAAATAACATTTACAGGGCCTACACATTTCGAGGAGATCTTCAGTCAATTCTTTAAAAACACTCTAAAAAATATTCCACATGAACAAGGCGAAGAGGCACAAGGAGAGAATATGCTAAAGGAAGTCAAGAAGGAATTTCTCCTTCATTGCAGATTCCAGCCCATTGATGGTCAACATTGGGCTTATGCTTGTAATCAGATCGCAAGGGAAGCAAAGGAGGGCAAAAGACTCACTCCAGAACAATTTGTAAAGATAAGCTCATTCCATTATTATCCTGCAACGATCTGTATATTCAAGCATGAGATTAAGTATTTGATTGAGTCCGAAAGACTTAATCATTATGTCCATGGAAAGCGTAAGATATCCTCAACATCAGAGGTCTTACAGAAGGCAAGGGTGATATGGACAACATTTGGTTCCCCAAATCCTGATTTGAAGCGAAAGGTCACAAAAGCAGACGCCGACACACTCACAAACTTTTATACTTCTTTGAGTGCAGTTGTGCCTAGGGGAACCCAAGAGCGGGAAGAAAGTATGACAAGCCTCAAGGTGGTGAGGGACAGATATGCCGACTATACTTCTATCATATTTCGTCCTGTTGAAGTGTTCAATGAGATGCTTGAAACGTGCATTGCTTGTGAGCGTGGACAGCTGACCTATGAAGCTCCTTTGTTTATCTCCGGCAAGTCAAAGGTAATGGATAAGAAGGAGTTGACGGCAAGGATGTGGAGGCCTGTAAAGTACTTACCTGATAAGTATGCATCCATGGCAGCACAAAGAATTTTAAAGAAAGAATGATTTTTTGGAAAAAAAGACAAAGACCACTGCATGGAAGAATGCATCAATGTACAGGTGAGGCGTGATGCAGTGCATAGTGCCATCAAGTATTTGCTGTCAGAGAAACAAATTCCACTTACTCATTGCAACATTGACTATAATGTGGTGAAGCATATAGCTTCTTTGTCAACACCCAAGGTAAAGCTATGGGCCAACAGGTGGATTAAAAAGGATGAAGATGGGTCGGAAATAGTAACCTCTTATATGAGAAAAGAGATCCCACAACAGGTGGTTGCATATGTGGAAAGATTAATCAGCGAGATAAGAATCCCAACAGATATGCACCAAAGCTTTCAATTCAATGTAGAGGTTACGGCAGAGTCTGTCAACTTCAGGGGAGTCTCAGAAGATGACTTCTTTAAGAATGAGTCAGCATGGGATAAGCCACAACTATTCTTTATCAATGAAGTTTCTAGCGATGATATCCATAACTTCATTGATAGAATAGTATATACCACCATTAGCAAAGTGGCGATTTGTAACATTGTCATATTTGTTGATAAAAAAGACAAAGAAGCCATGCAGGTTACTCTAGAGCGAGCATATTCATCAGATTTGAAGATCTATAGTGGTGTTTATGCAGCAAAGAGAGGCAAGAGAGAATGTGGCATAGCGATTCAAACTCTTGAATCATTCTTTCTATGTATGCGGAGTCCCAACCCTGATCACTCTTTACAAAAGAACATAAGAGGGAATTCAAATAATTTGAGATTGATGCTAGAAGAGCAAGATATTCCCAGGTCCATACATTATCAAAAAAACAACTACGGAAGTCCTGCAAAAAGTGGGAGTCTCTTGCTTACCATGATGGAGAATTTGCTGCCGGCAGGTTGGGAGGTCACCTTGTGCAGGATGGGATATTTATTTGAGGATCTCCTAAGAAAAGGCAACTCCACCAATATTATTGAAAATAAGCATTTCATGGCCTATTTCCAGCTTCAAGCAGATCTAACCACAGGCTATGAAAAAGAGATAGACCACAAGGACACCGATGACATGGATGATTACCTTGAAGATCATAATGTCCCAGTTGTTGATGATGAAAAGATGGACTTACATGACCCATTCACAGAGAGGTTGGTGGATGAAGACAAATATGATGATGCCCTCTTTGATAATTATGGCTCGCAGGGTTATGAAAAAAGGCCACTACGACAATACTTAGCGGTATGAACTCTCTATTTCTCAACTAAATACAATTTTTTAAATAAGATTTAAATTTAAAGATAATGAATCTAATCTCTCATATTTGTTTATAGGCAATAGAGGGAGAAGAAATGGATGAAGTCAATACGGAGGCACTCCCTTCTACTTCAACAATGCAACCACCTCTAAATTTGATTGAAAAATCAAATTTAGCTGCATTAGATAAAATGGAGAGCTCATTTCAAGTTAAGATCGTTTTGAAACGAGAACCTCAGTATTTAAGCTTTGGTAGAGAGGAGGTTTCAATCCTCTCCAATCCTTTAAAAGAGGTTAATGACAATGTTATCTTGGCCATTCTCAGGTAATGTTTATTTATTTATTGCTACTTCAATAAGCTAACATTTGTTTATTTATTCACAGTTCAGTTATATATCAGTTTCCTAGTGCAGAATGCAAATCAATTCTATGAGCTAATGTTTGTTTATTTTTTGGTGCAGTGTAGTTATTTCTCAACTTCCTAGTACAGTGCAGCATCGTGTCTACATGCTCGATGCTCTCCTTTCTTCTATTCTTAGCTCTCCTCAAAAGACTATAGAAGATGTTTGTACCTGGTTAAGCCCTTTGAATTTAGATGGGGTGCAAGTCATCTTAATGCCTTATCATGAGGCGTAAGTATCAACTCTAACCTTATTTTTACTATTTCTTTGGCAAGTTTGTGTAAAACAATAATCATTTTTATTCTGGTCGTGTAGCTCACATTGGAGTCTGATCTTCTGGGACCTTGAACTCAACCATTTATGGTTTGTGAATTCAATAGAAGGCTATCATGCCAACTCCCCAAGGTAATTATTCTCTTAATATTTTTGATACTTTCTTATTTTGTATCTTATGATCATGACATATTAATATATTTCATATGTCATGCTGGACAGTGCTGCATATCGGCTAGTATCTGCTATCAGAACAACCACGGAGCAACAAGATCAAGTAGAATTCAAAAGACGTCTGCCAGTGGAGCAAAAAGATGGACACAGCTGTGGGTGGAGAGTCGCCTACAACTGCATGTTGTTTCTTAGAGAGATTTTTGATCTGGAATTACCAGTCAAAATGGAATCATATACAGAAGCTGATCTGCTAGCATTTCGGGCTGAGAGTATTCAGCATCTAATTACTACCATTGGGAAACAACATGAAAATATGACTACATTGCAGCATGTATAAAACCTTATCTTTATACTTGTATACTTGTTCCAGCCCTTTAATTGGGATGTATAAATCTCATAACTTTTTTATATTTTCTTCCAAAAGGAGAAGAGAATGAGTTTAATGAAAGCATGCTATCTTTATACTTTTATAATTATTTAAACCATTAATTTTATTTGGGATGTATAAATCTCATAACTTGTCTAATGAAAGCATGCTATCTTTATACTTCTATGATTATTTAAACCATTATTTTTATTTGGGATGTGTAAATCTCATAACTTTTTAAATTTTTCATCCAAGAGAAGGAGAGACTCACTCTAATGAAAGCGTGTATGAAACCTTTTTAAATTTTTGCTCCAAGCAGAGGAGAGACTTACACTAATGAAAGCATATATGAAACCTTATCTGCTTGTTTAAGCCTTTATTTGGGATGTGTACATCGCATAACTTTTTTATATTTTTATGGCAGAAGGAGGATGTGGAGGACATAGCAAGTGAAGAAGAATACGATGTAGACTACTCCCTCAATAAGATGAGTCATAAAAATATGAATCTATTGGAGCAGATTGGAAGTTCATTCACTGCTATGTTGTTAATTCGACAACAACCTCATTTTTTTGAATTTGGTGAAGAAGAGATTTCAATCCTCTTGAATCCTAAGAATGAGGTTAATGTCAAAGTCATTACAACCATCCTCAGGTTTGATGCAGCCTTTTCCTTGGCTTTATACTTTGCTTATTTTGATTAAACCCAAGAAGCTAATACTTTTTTTTTAAATATAGCAATGTTATAGCAAATTTTCCGCAAAATATACAAAGCGTTTCATATATGCTCAATCCTCGTATTTCGGAAGTGCTTATCAACAAAGAAGAAACCATAGAGAATGTTTGCAAGTGGTTGAAGCACATTCCTATGAATGACGCACGAGTTATTTTTACAGCATATTATGAGAAGTAAGCATCAAACCCTACTTGTTTTTTCTATTGCATTTGCTAGAATTGTCTCAAACACAGTAATTATTCTTTATTGATAATGCAGCTCACATTGGAGTCTGGTAGTCGTGGACATCCTTGCGAAGAAGTGCTTCTTTGCAAACTCAATGACATCCGTCCATGGCAATGTGTTAGAGTAAGTATAGACTACACTTGTTGTCACTTCTTGACATGTAGATTGATATGCAATGCACATATTAACTGTTGTTATATGTTTTGATATGCAGATCAGATCGAAAATTAGTAGATGCTATCGACATAGTAATGCGGCAATGTGACTTGGCACAACAAATAGAGTATATAACATGTCAGGTATCACATCAAGATAATAGCCACATCTATAATTGTGGATGGAGGGTGGGCTACAATTGCTTTTTGGTACTTGGTCAAATTTTTGAGATGCAAAATGACACCACACTATCAACATATACGGATTTGCATCTCTATGCATTTATAACATGTACCATTCGAGCAATCATTGATTGCGAAATGAATGCCATCAAAGAGTCAAAGAGGATAGATGACCTCAACTCTACAAACATGGCCTCATTAAAAGAATTGGGAAGCTCTTTTAATGTTAGGGTTATGATTCAACATAGACCTCAGTATCTTGAATTTGGGGGAGAAGAGATTTCAATTCTCTCTAGAGCTTCAAATGAGGTCGATACAACGTTATGATGGCCATTCTCAGGTTTGATACAAACTTTTTCTCTACTTGATAATTCAATATTTTGATTTAATCTAATAAGCTAATAAGCTAATATTCATTTATTTTGATTAAATCTAATAAGCTAATATTCATTTATTTGTTGGTGCAGTATAGTTATCTCACGATTTGGTAGAGTCGTACAAAATCGTGCGTATATGTTGGATTCCCTCCTTTCTCCTATACTTAGCGATAGCAGAAAGACAATAGCCGATGTTTGTAAATTATTACAGCCTTTACATTTACATGGCGTGCGAGTCCTATTTATGGCATATCATGAGATGTAAGTATCATGGCAACCTTTATTTTCATCTTGTACTGGCAACATTGTGTTAAATAATAATGGTTCTTAATTATTCGTGTAGGGAACATTGGAGTCTGGTGGTTTGGAACCTTGAAGACAACTATTGTTGGTTTGTTAACTCCATTGCAGGCTTTCATGGCTTAGTGCAAACGTAAGTATTCTATTAATCTGTTGTTACTTCTATATTATGTACCTTATGTGATAGATACACTAAGTTTTTTTAATATGTCACGATGAGCAGGTCGATTGAGAAGTTGGTATCTGCTATCAGAGAAACAGGACAGTACAAAGACTCGGTAGACTTCCAAAAGCGTTTAGTAGTAGAGCAGGAAGATGGGCATAGTTGTGGGTGGAGAGTTGCCTACAACTGCATGTTGATTTTCAAAGAAATTTTCTCACTTATGCCACAGATCTCATCGGAAGACTCTTTGGAGCTCAAATATTCAGAGGAGGATATACAATTGTTTAGGGCTGAAATCATTCGAGACCTAATTGCTACCATTAGAATACAACGTGCAACTGAAGCAATACCAGAGCTTCCCTTTAAGGAAGAGGAGACTGAGTCTACTATGAAAGCACTGCATACTACAGAAGAAGTAGAGACCCAATGTACACCTACAGCACCACAGCCTCCACTGGAAGCATCAGAAGAGTTGCCACCGCCTCCGCTTGCATTTAAGGAAGAGGATACTGAGTCTACTCCGAAAGCACTACATACTACAAAAGAAGTAGAGACCGAGTGTACATCTACAGTACCACAGCCTCCATTGGAAGCATCCGAAGAGTTGCCAGAGTCTCCACTAGAAGCATCACAAGAGTTGTGATGCATGTATGATGTTGTGTTTGTAGTTTTTGTTGATTATACACCAATTTGTGACTTATTACTTAAGTGGCATAATCATGATATTTATATAATTTCTTTATGCACACAATTTTATGATATGAATGTGTGATGATGTGATTATTTGGAAATAAATCCTTGTGTGATGAGAATTCTGATATGAATATTTGATGATGTAATATATTTATTTCATGCACACAATTTTATGATATGAATGTGTGATGATGTGATTATTTGAAAATAAATCCTTGTGTGATGAGAATTTTGATATGAATATGTGATGATGTAATATTTGTAATATATTTCTTCATGCACACAATTTTATGATATGAATGTGTGATGATGTGATTATTTGGAAATAAATCCTTGTGTAATGGGAATTTTATTCAGTTGGACAGTCTCCACTCACTTAAAGTAGAGCATTCGCAATGCTTCTCTCACTTTATTCCAACCCTTATCCTTATCATCTCCACTCACTTAAAGTAGAGCATTCAATCTCCACTCGCTTTATTCCAACCCTTATCATAGTGAACACATCGTGCCACTCACTTTATTCCAACCCTTATCCTTATCGTAGTGAACACATCGTGCCTTAGTGCACTTGTATTCTTCCATCCTAGTCTTTCCACAAACACTCTCTTATTTCTTACATCCTAGTCCTTCTGAGTAACTTGTATTCTTCTATCCTAGTCCTTCCGCAAACACTCTCAGAGTCTTTCATCCATCCTGATAACCAAGTATTCTTCTATCCTAGTTCTTCCACAAACACTCTCTTCTTTCATCCATCCTAGTGCTTCTCATTAACTTGTATTCTTCTTGTATTCTTCTATCCTAGTCCTTCCGCAAACACTCTCAGAGTCTTCTTTCATCCATCCTGATAACCAAGTATTCTTCTATCCTAGTTCTTCTGCAGACACTCTCTTCTTTCTTGCATCCTAGTGCTTCTCATTAACTTGTATTCTTCTATCCTAGTCCTTCCGCAAACACTCTCAGAGTCTTCTTTCATCCATCTTGATAACCAAGTAATCTTCTATCCTAGTTCTTTCTCCGCAGACACTCTCTTCTTTCTTGCATCGTAGTCCATCTCCCTTTCTTTATCATCTCCCCACCCATGGATGTCCTTGGCATTGTCGAAGACGTGGAGTTCGGAATTAACAATCTCAAAGAATGGATTGCTGACCAAGGAGCACAGAGAGAGGCCAGAATTCGACAAGGTTCTCCTTTGACACACATGGAGAGAGAGGAATTTGCTGCACAAAGGCACGCAGAGAGGGAGGAGACTCTCAAGATAGCAGACAGTGAAAGACTTCTAAGACGTATGATAAAAGCACGACAAGATCTATTAGATTTCTTAAGTAACCTGCGTTATCGCAGCTCTCGTCATGGGCGATTTGATGCGGATGCTGAGAGAACAATAAGAGCCTCTCAGAGAAATTATAAAGAAACAATTTGTGATTGCTTAAACTTCTTCTTCGCATGTAATTATGTTGAGGATACAGCTGTGGAGGCAGTGAAGGATTGGGTTGTTGAGAAGATAAGAGAGACCAATGATGAGATCTTCTAGACTTAGATAAGAGAGACTGTATTAAGGTGTTTTTTGACACCATATGGCTTTGTATTAAGGTGTTTTTTGACACCATATGGCCTTGTATTAAGGTGTTTTTTGACACCATATGGCTTTGAGTAATATGATCTACTTCTTGTACAAATGTGATGTTAAGATGATGTTAAGAGAGACTGTATTAAGGTGTTTTTTGGCACCATATGGCTTTGAGTAATATGATCTACTTCTTTACAAATGTGATGTGCTCTTTTTGAAATGTACTCTAGTTTTCATAACATGTCACGCCATTTTTTCTAATTTGATTTTTTAAAATCTTACTTTTTTGTCTCTTTTAACAATGTGATGTACTCTATTTTTAACATCTCACGTCATTTTTTCTAATTTGATTTTTTTAAATCTTCCTTTTTGACTCAATGTTTTGTTTTATAAGAGCCTCTTTTTTTGAAATGTTTTATCCAGAATTATCTCACAAAATGAATTTGGACAGTGCAAGAGTCCAAAATTAATGAAATAGGTGTTATATCCAAGTACTAGAGCTTCTCACTACCTGATAGAGAATCACCAAGAAGCTCTTCATTGCATTGGCATCATTTAGTGTGCTCCACATCCTCCACATGAAGTGTCTCTATAGGATCTTCTTGTACCACCACCTTGCTCCCTCTTGACTCATCATCCTAATCAGCATCAAGACAAAGACCAAAGGCCACTCCTTCCACCTCACCCTCTGACCCGGACTCCTCCAAGCTACACCCTGTCTCTTCTTCTTCATCGGTTAAGTCAAAGCTTGAACTCTCTAATGTTGAAGACTCCTCCTTAACAACTTCCTTTTTACAACTTCTGATGTTGTAGCCTCGGGGAGGTCACTCATCTTATGTAACCCTATCATGTGAGTTCAACAGAATGATATTTTTAATTTTCAAAATTTACAGAATTTAACTTACATAATGGATTATTTAAAATGATTTTAGAAAAACAATAATGATTTGTATAGAAAAAGGGTACATTTTATTAAATAAAATTCTACGAATACGGGATTTTACAAATAAGCTTTGAATGCACATGATATAGAGAGTTTATACATAGTGACCCCCTCAAGGTTGTAGTGCACCTTCTTATCATTTCCCTACAAAATCAATTCTCCAATATCCCACTTTTGAACAGGCTTTGCTAAGATTGGGGCCAAGGTATCCATCTCGTATGCAATGAATTCAGTGCATAGACCTTCACGATCTTTCACTCGGCCATTATGAAGTTTTTGGGCTGCACGTTTGACAGCAGTGGCTGTGAAAAGTCTGTATGAAGTGGGCATGGCACATGTGAAAGACCAGGTGATGGCTGGTTAGGGGCATCATGCAATGTGTGTGCATAGGAGTGCCAAGTTTTGGTGACTATGAGAGGGGATGGGGTTCCATTCGAGGAAACTCCACCCAAGAAGTCCTTAGAGTTGTTACGAAACAAAATGTTTAATAACTTCTCTTCATTCCAGTGGGCGAAAGCCTACTTCTTCCGACGAACTAGGCCGCCATACTCACATATCATCTCTGCCTATCCCAAAAAATGATGCTTGGTTTTGAGTTGGAGTTGTCGGCATAAAGCCTTACACTCGTCATCGTACCATCAATTACAGGGTACTGAGCCAAGAGGTGGAGGGTGCATGGATCGAGTGGTGTGTGGAAAAGTGTGTAGGATAGCCTCATGGAGAGATCGTGTGATCAAGGTAGCTTGATACTCTAAGAGCGGCGGTACGTGGTTAATGTCTCTGCACAAGTCGGAGAGGAGGCGAGTGGAGCACACAGGTATTAGTGTGTGGTCATATGTCATCATAGGTAGTGTGTGTATTTAAATGATGATGTAGTGTGTGATGGGGGTAGTGGTGTGGAAATACCTTTAAAAATATAATTGTGATCTACTCCTAGAGGTGGCGGTGAGACAGAGAAACCAATAATGTGTGAAGTGAAGGTAAGAGATCCCATGAGATAGTCAACTTCGCTAGACCCCCCTCCGTGGGGAAAACAAGTGAACCCTCCTGAGGAAGGCCAACAACTCACGCCATTATAGATGATAAGATCATGTATCCTACCCATGTTTAGTAGTGCATGTCTATAAGCTGTGATTGGGGCCTGTTGTCTACGAAGACTTGAGACACACAGGCCTCATCTATATCAACATATGGTAATCGGATAGAATCATCATGGAAATCTAGAAGTGATACCTGGCGTGTACCTGTCCTCACGTTGAAGTTTGTAACAAGGAGAACTTCCTTGCAGCTCAAAAATTCCATGATGTCCGAATAGAGGGCTATGTATGGCAAGGTCTCAACCTCCTCGCGTAAGTCCCTGGCGAATACACTATCTCCCATGTATATCCACTGACTATGGGTAAAGGGCGCTCTGGACTATGTGGGGCATGGTGAGGGGATATCTGGAGTGTGGGTGCAGTAGGACCGAGTGAGAGGGAGAAAGATGGCTGAGTGAGGGGTAGGGGTAACAAAACCAAGGCATACTATGTGTGTGTAGTGGTAGGATAGTGAGTTGAGCTGAGAGGGGCTCCTCCTAATCCAAACACTGTGATGATGTGGAGGCCAAAGTGGAGCTAGAAACTGTTTGGAAAGAGGGTTTTTGGCTGCCTTTTGTGTGGTAGTGCTGTCAACCTGTAGGCCACTACGGTTGCTACGCTGGTTCACATCATCCATAGTGAGTTGCTTTTGTGGTTTCCCTTCCTTCTTGGGTATCCCATTATTTATCTCCCATTTTTTCCCTTTGGCCATTTTCTTTTTCTAATATCTGCTATTTTGAATGACATTGAATGTCTTGCTGACATTCATGGAGGGGGAAAGGGCATATAGCCCTCCATACCTTCCATTACCTATGGACTGTCCCAGTATTTGAGGGAAGTACTACCATGGAATGCCCATGAAGTTGTTGGAAGGAAGCAGCTCTATTGATTGTTGTTGTGTTGACTTTCTTGTAGGTTCCTGTAGCCTCACGTGACTTGGATAGCACCTAGAGTGGTCGTGACACCCTAGGGTAGACACCCAGCAGCTTCTTGGCTGCCTGTGGCAGTGGTGTGTAAGAGCAGCCCCTCAATAGGGGCCTGGTGGTAGGTGCATAGCAAGACAGCCCTCCAATCAGGGGGTTGTGGCAGCAGGAGCTGTGCCCACGGCTAAGGTTGAGGGCTGGAAGAGGCCTGAGGGGGGTTGTGATAGATCATGGCAGCAAGGGGGGTCCTGTGGGGGCTTCAAAAGGCTGGAGGACACCCGTGGGGGAGTAGTGGCAAGTCGCGACAGCAAGGGAAATGCCCTCGGGGGCTGAGGGCTAGCGCGAGGGTGGGGGGCTGAGCAGGGGTGCCCACAGAGTTGAGGCTGAGCACGGCAACAAGTTGAGAGAGAGAGAGAGAGAGAGAGAGAGAGAGAGAGAGAGAGAGAGAGAGAGAGAGAGAGAGAGATGATATGATATAATATGATATGATTGTATTAATGTCCTTTTGAGACCCTCCTTGTGATTATTTGCTGGACTATTTTCTGTGCTAGTCCGAGAATTTTTCTGCGATGTTCCAAGATTTCTTTTAAGTAGCTTCCAAACTTGTGGGCTAGCTGTTCCAATAGATTCTTCAGATTACAACTATTTTTGGTTCTCCCTTATGTGTGTATGCTCGACATTTTAGGAGCATGTGCTGCTAGTCTTCTACCTCCCCTGTAGGGCAGATTTAGTATGTCCTTGCATCTAGGGTTGTATCCATCTACCCTTCTCCACTTCTAGATCATTAAGCTGGTCCTTAGTTTGCATATTGAGATGTCCTCCCCAAGATATTTCTGCGTCCATCAGGTTGATTTCCCATTTGTAGAACTGCATTTTTGTACCTGGATTGTAATTTGTGCCATATCTTCTGTATCATTTTCAGCATCACTAAGTCTCTGATTTCACATGATTCTTCAAGTATATCAGCCGCCTTTATCCCCCATAGTTCCATCCACTCCTCCCCATCTTTGTACCAGCCCGTGGTCTTAGTGGCTTCCATTGCTTTATGTGGTATCTAGTGTGCATCCATCTTCTTAACCTTGTTGAGGTATCCCAGATAATGGCATAGTGCTTAATGTTCCAATGGTATCATACCTGTTTCAGCTAACAGGATGGAATATGGTGTCTATGTTTTAACTCCCGACTCACCTACAATAAAGCATTTATGCACTATTTCTATCCTTTTCCAATAAGCCTTGGAGAGCCCAAGCGCCCGTGCTAGACATCCATAGAGAACCACTGTTTGCACAAGCATGGTGTATAAAAATTTCCTCATCTCCCAATTCCACAAATGTGCCTTTTTGCATTTATTTTGGAAGCTGTACAATGCTTTTAAACCTCCCAGAATCCTACGTTCCACACATGCATTCCACTTGTAATTATCTGTAAAATCCAGCCCTAGATATTTGTATGAAGCAACTACTTCCAAAGTCTTTATTTCAAGACCCGATCACCATTACTTTGGTTTTTGCTATGTTGACCTGCATTTTTGAATATTGGCAGAAATTATATAAGGCATCCAAGTGTGCCTACATATCGCTCTTATCTTTTGCAAAGAAGACCACGCCATCCATATAAATGAGCAATAGCAGTGTGTAGCTAGCCACCTAATCTCCTCCTTTGCTTTTTTTTGTCATCAATCCTCCAACTCGTCTATGAAGAGACCAAAGAGAGTTGGTGACAAGGGGCATCCCTGCTTGACCCCTATATCGCTACTTATGATGACCTTTCCTTTGGAATTGGATCCATCTACGTGGTTGTGCTAGCTTAGCTAGTACCTTCTCATAGAGTCTATCCGTGGCTTCTCTCAGTTCTAGGGGAGCTTGGAGTCTCTCCCATAGTTTTTTACGTGGTACTGTGTCAAATGCTTTCTTGAAGTCTACAAAACAGCAGTCAATGGCCCTTTTCTATGTTTTGCTCCCTCTGCAATCACTATGACCAATGCAATCGCTCTCTCTCTCTCTCTCTTGTGGAACCTTACGCTCATAATTTTTTGTAGAAGCACTCTCATAAGAGCTCTCTCTCTCTCCCTCTCTCTACACACTGCTAGGGCCCAGGACAACATGTCGGGACCCCCTCCCAAGGTATTTTATTTCTAGAAGAGAGAATCTGTTACAAGAGTTTAGCGTAGAGCTACCTGATACAAGATTCAAAACATGAATGAAATTACATGAGCTCTTAGGCTCTCTTTCTTAGCAACAAGCCACTTGTCAAATTCTACATTACTTTCCTAATTACATGCCACTAAGGGCAACTCTAGAGTCTTTGAAGCACTTGGTTATGCGAACCACCTCCTAGACTCTTGTTAGGCTCCGTAGCGCTTAGGAAAATAACCCTTCCTAGTACCTACAACAATTAATTAAAGCACACCACCATGGCACCCATTAATTGTTAGCGCTTTGCATGCAAATAACACACTGTGGACTAATTCTAGTCACGGTGGGTGTCCCCACTGAAACATGTGCACACATAACAAATATAAAAATATATATTTATTCTCTAGTTGACCGAAGTCAATGCTCTTGATCATAATTAAGGGGCTTTGACCAAGGGTCGAGGCGCCTTAATTATAGTCAAGTCTCTCCAACCGAAGTTGGCACATCTTGGTTAACTGTAGTTAACCCTCTTGGCGCATGCCAAGTCTTGTTGACCGACGTCAACACTCTCTGACCATAGTCAGCTCTATAGTTCTCTGGTTAACCGCAGTTAACCCTCTTGGTAATAAACCAAGTCTCCCCGACTGAAGTCAGGTTTACTTGACCAAAGTCAAGTATCTTTGACCATAGTCAATTCTTTGACCATTAAAAAAAAACTCTTTTGACCATAATTAACCCAGATGGAAAACTCTTTAATTATGATCAAATAAATGGTCAACTGTACTTTGACTTAGGATATTTACATTGTGGTGGCATCCCCTCGGCTTCTATTCAGTTGACCTCAACTGAAAAGCTTCCTTGTAAACATCCAAAAGCTGTGGATGATCGGACAACATGTCTTCATCCATCCACTTGGCATCCAATGCCATATAATTCTTGAATTTTACAAGATATCTGTAAAACTCTTTGCCCTGAAGGCCTTTGTGTACAATATGGTACACAATCTGCTCTGGCTAACGGACCTCCTCTAGCTCATCCACTTCTGGTGCATCCTCTGATACTGGCTCTGTAGGATCTGGCCCCTGGAATTTCTTTAGAAGACTCACATGGAATGCATTGTGAATCCTCCATTGCTCTGGTAATGCCAACCTGTATGCAACCTTATTTATTCTTTCTGTAACCCTGAAAGGGCCATAATATCTGAAAGATAACTTTGCATACACTTTCTGTTTGCCTTTAAACTTGCGGAGCCTAGCTTTCTTGAACTTTGAAAGTACCCAATCCCCTTCCTTGAGATTTAACTGTCTCCTATGCTTTTCAGCAGCTCTTTTATGCTTCTCTTGAGACCTTTCAATTGCTGTCTGGACTTGGCTATCCTTTTCTACTCCCAACTCATAAGATTACATCAGTCCATGATTATCTAAACAACATGCACAATATTTGCTCTTAGCTTTTTGTTGATGACATTATGACCTTTGCTTAGGAGAATGTGCAAGGAATGGAAGCTTTGAAGTGGATTATGGACCTCTTCTATAAGGATTTGAGGCCATCATGTAGTTGGCAAAAATCATTTGCCTTGAGAACTACCTTGGATCCCTTGTTTGATTGGGCTAAGTCCCTGACTATCTTCTAGATCCATCAAGGAAGGTTGTCAAATATTTAGGAGCTTCCATCGGCATGGTGAAAAGTAGTCGACACCAAAATTTCACATACATCCACTTCTAGATTCTTCACAACTCCCAAGGTCTTAACCCTAGTGTTGTCAGCCAATTTAATGCGATAAGGAGAGGTAGTACTAGAGTATTTTAAATCAGCATCTATCATGGTCTTCTCACTCATGACTTTAATCGATGCACCTCCATCAATGTACACATTAGAAATCACTTGACCATCATGATCACATCAACCACAGGTACATCATCACCAACATCTATATCTACCTTTTTAACAATAGGAATGGCACTTTTCTTCTTTTTCTTCTTTGACACTCTTGTGCTTGCTAGCTTTCCCCATTTCTTTTGTAGTTTTGGAGACAAAGCAAGTAATTGACCAAAGGTGATATGAGATTCCTTTTCTTTAAGGTCGGACAACAAGTCATAGCTTCCAATGCCTTGTCCTAAAGGAAAGTCTAACTAGCTAATTCTCCTTCTAGATGCTCTCTTTTTCTTAATACGGTGTTCCTCTTCCTAATGTTCCTCCTCTACTTCTTCCTTGCTTTCTTCTTCTTCTTTTGCTTTACCACGCCCCCGTTTAGCCATCATTACCTCTCTTTCCTCATCCCCTGAAGAAGCTTCTAACAAGGATACTTGTTTTTCCTCTTTCTTTCTCAATCTAGGACACTCAGAGCGATAGTGACCTTTTTCATTACATTCATAGCAAGTGACCCCACTCTTATCTCGAGGCCTATCTTCACTCTTTGGTGCTCTAGGTTGTCGTGAATTAACCAAATGCAATTTCAAATCAGCAAACTCTGCCATCAATTGGGAGATATTATGATCTAACTCAGAGGACTTTGGTACCTAACGAGTGCCCATTACCTCCACCTTAGAAGTTGAAGTTGTTGAAGACACAAAAGAGGATTCAATCTTTAGAGAAGCTTCTTTCTTGGTCGCAATGCGAAGTGCCTCCAAGTATGTTGTTGGATCTTTACTCATTACTTTTGAGTGAAGACGAGGCTTTTAAGCCATAAAAAATTTTCTCATCTTTAAGTGCTCCATCCTTGAGAGACTTTGAGGGGCCGATGATGCAGATGCCATGGCTTACAAAGCTTCCCTTTCATACTTTGTCCATAAAGTTTCATATCGGATTACCAATGCAAAGACCACCATCTCACCCTCTCCTTGATAGAACCGGTCCAATTGCAACATCAAAGCATTTGGCGACTCTACTACCCCAAATCTCTACTTCATTGTAGCCACCACTTGGTCCCAGTCCTCCTTGGTAGAGTTCGGCAAGGCCTCATGCCAACTCAAGGCTATGCCTTCAAGAAAATTAGGCAAAATCTCCACTCAATCCTTCATGGACCATCCAAAAAGCTAGCATCCTCGAACAAAATCTCAAAGATAAAACTCTGGGTCTTCCCCTTGGGTCCCTCGAAACACTGGAATCTTCATCATGATGATACATAAAAAGGAAACACCAAGATCTAGCTAATATCCCAAACAAGATCCAAACAAGATCCCACAGAGCCTTAGTATACCAAGACCAACTTATTATGCATAACCACTTGTTAAAAACCCTCCACAATGTGATCCTCAACAAAATCTTCAAAAATAAGTGACCAACCAACACCATGAAAACATTGTGTATACATGCATTCAAGAATCACCCTTCTCACAATTGGAAGTGCACATAACAGTTTCAAGATATTGTACTCTTCATCATTTGCATAGCAAAAGAAGCTGAAAGCATTGAGAATCACCACTCCATTGTTATAGTCAAAAACTACCCAAAGACTCAACTCTTCTTCACACCAAGCTACCAGTGCATGAAACAATCCCCAATCTATCATTGTGCCTGCTGACGGCATTGTCGATTCACCAACATATTCAAGAGTGCAAACATAAATGATATGATCAAAATGACTATGCGAATAGATTGAGCATCACCTTTACAATCTTTAAGCTCTGTTAAATGGGCTGCAATCTCTTCTAACAGAGTTCTTCCAGGAATCTTCTTTATCACATCAGAAACACATGCCTATACTAGGCATAACATGCAATCAAGTACACCTGAGACCATTTAGTAAGGTGGGATGAATCCGATATCAAACATACCCGACGTCTCCACCAAAAGATGTGACATGAAGTTGGGGGTAATAAACTTCACACACCTCTTCACTTCCTGCTGCTTTCGAACTGAGCGATAGAGATATTCATCACTAGGAAAGGGACATTAAAAAGAAGCTTTTATACCAAGAGACCACACCATACTATCCTCCCTTATATGAGAATGAAGATGGTAACATCCCAAGTGATGTTGTACTCAAGCATAGGGAGAAGGAAAGGATCAGCGGAGGCCATAATCTCAGCAAGCCGGTCTATGCCAAAGAGAAGAGTGATACGTTGTTGAAAGAAGATCTTGTGGCTCAACATGACATGAACTGAAAAATATCAAGGATTTTGAAGGGGCTGATTGGGTCGGATGGGTAGGTTCCGAGGAAACATTGCACCTCCTTCATAGACACCTTTATACTTAGCTCAAAACACTCTCCAAACTATCATAAGACACAGAGTCCCATACCCATTTCTTTTAGAAAAAAAATGATATAAAATATTCAATCACATATTGAGATGCATCTTGAAATGGGCTTCACTTTGATATAAGTTTCGTAAGAAATAGAGAAGCAATCGGAAAGATATGGGCAGTTTACTAGATGGGGGTAAAAACTGCCATAGAAATAAATAGTCATACACAGAGACTCATAACTTCTTGTCATGGACCCAATGCAAGAAACTAATTACATGGGAGGGAGAACCTCAATAAGGCTTCATGCTGATATAAGTTTCATTGAAATCAAACCACCAAGGAGAAGGTTATAGGCCGAATACTGATAGGGGGTCTAACTGCTATATTAACTGCCATCTACCCATGTAGATTTCGCCTAAGCAAATTACTCCCTCAAGCCTCCACAATTATCAACGATTCAATACCCCTATAATTTGCCTAAAAGAGAGGAAGAAGCTTGCATGGTGGCTTGGGAAACGGATGGACCGTGTATGCATAGTGAGCCGTCGAACAAGAACTACTTTAGAGATTTAAACAGAGAGAGAAAAGAACATAGGAATGGAGAAAAGGAATGGAAACTCAAGGAAAATGATAAGAAATGATTTTCATTGCCATGAGAGTAAGAATCCACTCAAATACACTCAAAATACTATAAACACAAGGGAGAAGAAGAGGTTTCATACGTACAAGAGGGAGCGGAATCCACAAAACTTCTCATAGAGAGACAAAAACTAGAGAGGGATGGACTCAAGAGTCTACATAAGAGAATATATACAAGATGGAGAGAAGGCTCATGGAAGAGGCTTGAGGAGACTAGAGCTACATCAACATGAGGCCTAATGGTGGAAGGGATGATGAACAAGGGAGAGGAGGGCTCCTTTTATAGAGATTTTGTCACCCTACTTCACCCATTTACAATTGCTACCTGTAGATTCCTTTCCCCATCAATCACATAAGTCCGTATGTCACCATCCATGTCCTTTTTGGCTACTCTTGCCATGTGTCCCATCAAAAGATGCTCAAGGCTCTTAAAATATTAAGAAAGTCAAGACTCTCCCCACATGGAGCCCATGGGGACCCTCTCTTTTCCATATGTCCACATCCTCCTTATTCCACGTAGGAATTCTAGAAGGATTCGTCTTGACTTCACACTCCTCCACATGCCTGCCACTCTCTTATATTATTGGAAAACATGGACATGAGCCCACCGCTTTATATGACTCACTCTTCCTATTTTCTAAAAACCCCATAATATCCCATACACAAATAACTCTCACCCCATACCAAGGTATTTATAACTCATACCTATGGTATTTACAATGATTTATTCCACTCATCCTCTCAATCCCATACAATATCTTAGAAAATAGAAATAAGTGAGAGCAGCTAGGCTATCACTTCATACTCAAACTCTTATCAAACATAGAAGAAAACAATACCAATGCCAAATAAAAAAATATCAATTTTTAGCATCACAGTAGCATTATTTGAGTATGCAAATAAAGCGCTTTTGTCTAGCTGCAATTCGGGGTACCTATGTACACAGGAGGGAGAGAGATCCCCCATATGCATGGATTCAACCTAAAAAAACCACAACCTTGCAAGAAAGCAAGCTGGGAAGGCAATGAGCCTTAACATGTGCTGAAATAGAAAAATGAGAGGGACAAACTCTATCTCTCAAGTTCTATCCTCCTTGCCAACACAAAAATCACAAAAGGGGAAAATAGTGGCATCTCTTGAGAGTACATGTGCACGTGAGACTATAAAGTATTTGCGATTCGGTCATGCACAACGAGTGTGTGTGGGAAGGGAAACTAGCAGGTATTTCATCCCTTAACTGTGTGTGCAAGTCCATTTATGCTCCTTAGACAAAAGTCTTATGCAGAGTCTTAGCTCATTAAAGTGGTTTTACACACAAATGCATGTAGCTTCTAAATGCATATATATTTGCTCTTTCCACTTTGTCGCAAGCTATATTACAGCTCCTGTATCTTGTTATGGGCACAGTTGCCTGTTGCATTTCTACCTAAGAAGGTTCTTTAAACATCAATGTTGAGGATAAAGGCACAATGTGTTATCCCTTGTATAAGTGGTACTTATAATGCCACGTCATCACCTTATCTATTCTTTGTATAAAAGGCAATAAGGGAAGTCACACAACCGAATTTTTGCTTCCCACAAAACTTGTGCTCTCTCCTTCCACTCTCCCTCTCCCTGTTGCTTCCGCTCTTTGTTCCCATCAATTGGTATCAGAGCTTCCCTACCCACTAGCTCCTCCTCCTCGTTCCCTAGCCTCCCCTCGCACGGTGTGACTTTTCCATCGCGGGAAGTCACTTGTTCTTGCTGCCCACGTAGTCTAGCCTCTCTCCCTCACTCCCCCCAGCTGTTTCGTGGAGTTTCATCGCGGGAATCACTTCTATTATCGTGCTCCTAGCTGGAGACACCTTTTGGGTGAGTGTACTTGCTGTTTTTCAGCATTTTTTGATTGGTTTTTGGGCTATAGCAAGTGAAATACAGCGAGAAAGTGGTCAAGGACATTTTCCAGTTGGAGCTCTTGGTATTGCTACACCTCCTACAGTAGGGCGACTTCATTTGTAGTACTTTACATTAGATCCGGTGCAGTTTAAGTAGGGTGACACCTTTCAGCCACACATGAGTTGAATTTCGCCTATCTTTTGGGGTTTTTTCTCCAATCTTTTGCACTAAAAGTGGTCGCCTCTCCTAGAGAGAAATCCTACCAAGTTTGGTTGGATTCTGCTTGACCGTTGCGAAGCTCTTGCTGATTCTCAGTTTCCAGCCACAGGGCAAGTTGCAGATTTGTGGATTTTGCACATTTTACTGCTATTTTGACATTATAAAAGTGGTCGCCTACTTGAAGGGACACTGTCTGCCAAGTTTGGTTGACTTTCGCCTTCGTGGTGCTGAGATATCATCACTTTTAGGGTTCAACCTGTCAAAAAGTGACACGTGGCAGTGGATAAGGCAGAGAAATTTGGGGCTTTTGCAATTTTATGCATTGGAAGGCTTGCACTTGCACATTGAAGCAAGAAATTTTCTGTTTGGGACACATTGGAAGGGGGAATCTCAAAGAATTTAAAATATTCCAAGAATATTCCTCGAGCTCGATGCCAGAGGTTATGCCTTTGTGAAACAGTGCTTGGAGCACTTGGATGCATTGACATTGTTGCAAAAGTGGGGCTGATTTGCTTTATGCTTGGATTGTGCACATTTGTAGTGGTCAAAGTTTGACTTTTGACGTCAAAAAATTGGGGCTTTTGGTGCACAAGTGCTCAGCAACTCTTTGTGACACTGGAATAGTATCTTGGATGTCAATTTGGATGCTTTTATGTTGAGAAAAACAAGAATATTGTTTGCTGCAGTTTTATGACTGTTTTGATTGTCATTTTGGGACAGTTTCTCTGAGTTTTGGATGCCTCTATCTCTGTCACAAGTTGGGACAGATTTTTGAGTGAGTTGCACTCAGTCTTGCAGGCATATTTGACTCAGTTTTGGAGTCATAGTGGTGCAGGAAATTTATTATAGTTTTGGGACTATTTATGCATTCAAAGGTGGAAGGTATATTGGCTGCAAGTTCTCTCCTGTAGAGAACAAATTTTGGTTGCTATTTTATATGGCTTTTGCTGTTTTTTATTTGCTCAGACATGGCTTCAAGTGGGAGTGAACTTGGTTCACTTCTTAACATCAAGAAGTTAGAAGGAGCACACAACTTTGCCATTTGGCAAAAGCAGTGCTACAATGTGCTTCTTCAAAAGCACCAAGCCCATCCTATCAAGGAAAAGGGGGTGAAGCCAAATAATATGTCTGATGATGATTGGGAAAGTGTTGATGAATTGGCACGTTCCATAATTATGCTTTCTATTTCAGATGTGCTCTTGTTCAATGTTGAGAATGAGGACACTGCATGGGATATGTGGAGAAGGTTGGAAGATTTGTATGCTCAACAAAGTGCAGCAAGCAAGGTTTATTGGCTCAAGAAGCTCATGGATCTCAGGATGAAGGAGGGCATGACTATGAGTGTGCACCTAAATGAGTTTAACTCTATCATCAAGCAGTTAGCAAATCAGAAATTCAACATTGATGATGAGTTTAAAGCAACTTTCTTGCTTTGTACTCTTCTTGAGAGTTGGGATATTTTCAGGACAGCTTTGAGCAATTCAAATCCTATTCTTGTGTATGCAGATGTTGAGAGCCAGCTCCTCATGGAGGAGATGAATAGGAAGAATAATGCTTCAAGTAAGTCTTCCACTGCCCTTAACACAAGGGGAAGACCTCAGCATAGAGATAATGACAGCCAAAGGAACAAATCCCGCAGTAAGTCACGTCCTAAGAAGGACATTGAGTGCTTTCATTGTGGAAAGAAGGGGCACATGAAGAAAGATTTCTTTAAGTGGAAAAAGGAGCAAAAGAAGGGCAGCAACAACAATCAGGATGCCAAAAATGATAAAGGCAAGCAACATGCAGAGAGCAGTAACAGTGGTGTGAAGTTTGAAGAGATAAATGCAGTCACTCATGAGAGTGAGTATGACATTCTTTTTGTTTTATCACTTGATGCACATGCTTTGATCACTGATGATGATAGTGATATGACCACTTGGATCATTGATTCGGGTGCTTCTTTCCATGTGACACCACACAGGGAGTGGTTTTGCTCATATAATGGTGGTTCACAGGGTGTTGTGCATCTTGGAAACAATTATGCATGCTCTATTGAAGGGATTGGAGATGTGAAACTTGTATTTGCTGATGGCACACATTTTATGCTACATGATGTTAGGCATGTGCCAAAGCTTAAAAAGAACTTGGTTAGTACTGGTCAATTGGATGATCAAGGCTACTACACTGTGTTTGGTGATAGTAGGTGGAAGATAACCAAGGGAGCCAGAGTCATTGCAAAGGGGTATAAGTGTGATACTTTGTATGCTTTGCATGTTTCTGATGTAAAGAATCATGTGGTTGCCGTAACTAAGGTGCCAAAGGTTTCATTATGGCATGGCCGGTTAGGACACATGAGTGTTAAAGGAATGCAAGCACTGTCTCAATTGGGTTATTTACCGTCTCTGAAATTTTCAGAATTTAAGCGTTGTGAGCATTGCATTTTTGGTAAGCATTCACAGTCACCACATAAAGTGACATTGCAACAAATATTGACACCCTTAGATTTGGTACATAGTGATGTATGTCAAATGCCTCAGTTGTCTATGGGTGGTCATGAATACTTTGTTACATTTATAGATGATGCCACAAGGAAAGTGTGGGTCTATTTCATCAAGAGGAAGGATGAAGTTTTTAATGCATTTCAAAAGTTTGTTGCCTTGGTTGAAAATCAGACAGGCAAGAAGTTGAAATGCTTACGCTCTGATAATGGAGGAGAATATGTCTCCAAAATATTTCAGGAATTTTGTGACAAAAAGGGGATAAAGAGGGAATTCACAAGCCCTCATAATCCTCAACAGAATGGAGTTGCAGAGCGAACAAATCGGACTATTCAAGATAGAGTCCGTAGTATGTTGTCTCAGCGCGCAACAAACTCCAACCAATGTCAAATAGATGCATCTTTATTGGATATGGTGATAGTGGTGAAATGGGGTATAGATTGTGGGATCCCGTTGGAAGGAAGATTATACGCAGCAATGACATGATTTTTCATGAGGAAAGCATGCACAGGCAGCCCTCACAAAAATCAGAAAATAAGAAGGTTGTCTTTGAAGAAATCATTGTGAATAGACAGCAAAATATGCCCAATAATATGCAACAAGGTGCTGCTGCAAATGTCCCTAATGCACAAGGAATAGAGGCTGAGAATCAGCCTAATCAAATTGCCTTTGATATGCCACAGATAGAGCCACACCTTGGTGATGTAGCACAGCCAGAAGAGGTGGTACAACCACATAATATGGCTGATATGCAGGCTGAATAGCCAGCCAATCAAGATGTTTGGATAAGGAGATCCACCAGAGTATCCAAACCTCCTGATAGGTTTGTTCCAGGATAGAACTATGTGGTTGATTTTGTCATGTTGACAGATTGTGGTGAGCCTTCATGCTATCAGGAAGCAATGAGAAGGCATGATAAGAGAAAGTGGGAGAAGGCCATGCATTCAGAAATGGATTCTCTTATAAAAAATAAGACATGGGATTTGGTGAAACTACCAACTGGAAAGAATGCCTTACCATGCAAATGGGTCTATAAGATCAAGGTCACTCCTAATGCTGAGAACAAATACAAGGCAAGATTGGTTGCCAAGGGGTTCAAGCAACAGAAGGGCATTGACTTTGATGAAATCTTTTCCCTTGTGGTGAAAATGACAACATTGAGGGCTGTTTTGGCATTAGTTGCACATGAGGACATGGACTTGTGTCAGATGGATGTCAAAACTGCGTTTCTTCATGGTGATCTTCATGAGGAAATTTTTATGGTATAGCCAGAAGGGTTTGTCAGTGAAGGCAAAGAAAACTTGGTATGCAAGCTGAAAAAGAGCTTATATGGGTTGAAGCAGGCTCCAAGGGAGTGGTACTTCAAATTCCATACTTTCATGCAATCTCAGGGGTTTAGGAGAAGTGATGTTGATCACTGTCTCTATACCAAGAAAGCAAAGGATGGTAGCCTTATTTTGCTCATCATTTATGTTGATGACATGCTTATTGCAGGCAAATCTCGGTATGAGATTGATGCACTGAAAATGGGATTGCATAAGACCTTTGATATGAAGGATCTTGGTGATGCAAATCACATCTTAGGGATGCGTATCATACGGGATAGAAATCAGAAATTGCTCTATTTGTCTCAGAAGGAATACATTGGCAAGGTTTTGCAGCGTTTCAATATGGAGGGAGGAAAGATTCTTAATACTCCATTACCTTTATAGTGAAACTCAGTAAAAAAGATAGCCCACAGTCAGATGATGAGAGGGCTGAAATGGCCAAGACTCCTTATGTATCCGCGGTTGGTAGTCTCATGTATGCAATGGTGGCTACACGTCCAGATATTGCCTTTGCAGTGGGAGTTGTCAGTAGATACATGGCAACACCTGGCAAGAAGCATTGGGAAGCCATGAAAGGTATCATGAGATATCTTAAAGGCACAATGCATGTGTGCATTTGCTTTGGGAAGAAAGACTTGGTTCTTCATGGGTTCACAGACTCAGATTTTGCAGGATGTGTAGACCAAAGAAAGTCTACTACAGGATATGTTTTCACCTTAGGTGGTGGTGCTATTTCATGGATCTCTCGGCTACAAAAATGCATTGCTTTATCTACCACAGAGGCAGAATATGTTGCAGCCACAGAGGCGTGCAAAGAATCCATATGGTTATCTCGTCTAGTGGGAGATATTGGTTTATCAGGAGACGTTCCTATTTTGCATTGTGATAGTCAAAGTGCTATTTAGCTAGCATGGAATCCTGTGTTTCATGCCAAAACGAAACACATTGAGGTGAAAGCGCATTCGGCTTGTCAAAGTGCACACCCATGACAATCCTACAGATCTTTTGACCAAGAGTCTTAACCCGCAACACTTTGCACATTGCAGAGTACAGATGGGTGTTGGCTGAGTTTCTCATGTTGAGATTCTCTTGTATTTTGTGTATATGTTTTTTATGTACACTTCTTCCTCTTTTTGGGCACATTGCCTTTAAGCTTACATGACCGATAGCTTATGCATTGCTCAATGGAATTCAGCAAACTTTGTCTTCAAGTTGTAGTACACTCCAAACTTGAACATGAGAGAAAAAAATTATGGAATAAGGATTTGAAATCAGACCCTTAAAGCATTATAAGTGTTACATTGCATGTGAAGCATGCATCCTAAAGACTATAGGATATAGCAATTTATTCAAAAACAACAAAATTTTATTCTATACATACATGCAACCAAGTAATCATTCTAAAGTACACTATGTGAGCTTCTCCTCAACCTAAGGACACACCTAAATGAGATCATTATGCATGGGTTAATGGGCCTCCAATGTTGTGCTAAAGTGATGCATACCCATTTGAGGACACACTCCATAACTTTCTTTTGATTTGTTGAAAACCAAAACGGATTGAAAATTTGGAATCCAAACTATGGGACTAGTGCATGGTGGTCTTAAAACATTGATAGTTGTTGGTATTGGTATCTAGATTTACCCTAAAATGGAAGAAGTTGGAAAAGTGCAATTTGTGCATGTGCAAAGATATTAAAATAAATCCAACACTATTTACAATTTTGAATTATTTCTTTTTCCATGCACTTGCTTTCTATATGGCTCATAAGCATGCCAAAGGTCATTGCATTTAATAATACACAACACCAAACTCGATAGCGTGCCCTTTGGCCTATTTGTGTTTTGAAGCATTTTAGGCCACATTGCACTTGTTTGTGATATCCAATTCTATTGATGTGTATCGTCGAAGGGGGGAAAACCAGCAGCTGAAATTTCACTACTCCCGTGAATTTCAAATTTTCACACTTCCCACCCATCAAATCTTGGAAGATTAAGTATGTGCAACTTGCCCCCACCCTGCAAATGCCCTACAACCTGCATGCACCTCGACATGACCTTGCATAGACTTTGGTTTGCCATTGCCTTCTTTCAAGTAAGTTGTCTTTTATTCTTTGCTTGCCTCATCAACTAGCTTCTCTCTATTTTGGTTTGGCATTGTCATCTTTCATTGATCGTCGCCATGGCAACATGCAGCTCACCATGGCTTACAAGAGAAGCAAACAGAGGCTATGAGATAGAAAAGCTTGGTTAGAGCACAAGGAAAAGAAGACTCCTTGTAGAGCAACATCAGGAAGTAGTTGTTGCAGATGCATGCATTCGATCATTGCCATCAGAGCGAAGAAAATGAGTTGTGATGTCATGATTAGTGGTAGCATTTGAGGAAGCAACATCAGGCCATTCAGGTAAATACCATTCTCGAGTCTTCACAAGCTTTAGCCTACACTCTCAAGTTCATAGAGTGACAACCCTACCAACACTTTGTATTTTTGTGCCAAAACATCACCACTATTACAATGACTTCTGCACTTAGGCTATCTCTCCTTTTCTTGCGTTCTATTGAAGCCCATAGACTACTCGGATCGGGATGATCAGGCATTGCTTCCACTCTTCGTGTATCTCTTGAGACTTTCTCCAAATAACAAGGATATCCATAGAAAGTAGACGGGATACAAGATGTTTGACAAGCACATCATATACATCCTTGATACAATGCAGGTCAATGGTTGCCTAAACCATCTCAGTGGTTGCTTGTGATTGACCTTTGGGGCAGTTTACTTGTTTCATTTCTTGATACAATGCAGGTCAGTGGTTGCCTAAACCAGCCCGCTGGTTGTTTGTGATTGAGCTTTGGGATAGTTTACTAGGCTAGCTTGGACTTAATGTGATTGTCATAAACCAGCCCGGTGGTTGGAATATCATGCAACTATGTGGCTGGTTTAGCTCAAACACCAGAACTAGGCTGGCTTGGACTTAATGTGATTGTCCTAAACCAGCTTGGTGGTTGGAACATCATGCATTTGTGGTTGGGTCAGCTCAAACACCAGTTATGTGATTATCCTAAACCAGCCCGGTGGTTGGAATATCATGCAACCATGTGGCTGGTTCAGCTCAAACACCAGAGCCAAGTTGGCTTGGACTTAATGTGATTTTCCTAAACTAGCTCAGTGGTTGTAACATCATGCAATTGGTCAGCTCAAACACCAGTTAAGGCTAGAGGAGGTAGGCACTAGCCAAAGGAGGTAGGCACTGGCAATGAAATGCATTTTTGTTGGTTTAGGATTACCTGCAACCCCACAAAATATAACCTTTAGCAAATTCCAAACAACCACTGCGCTTGTTTTAGTAAATCTCAAACAAGGGAAAATGTAAATCCCAAACAGTATACTAATCTGAATCAACCATGGAGCTTGTTTTAGTAACAATGACTGTGCATGAGGAACCATCTAATTCATAGGTTGAGATTAGCATTTAGCTGGAATCAAATTGTAATAACAATGGCTATGCATGAGGGATCATCTAATTCACAGGCTCAGATTAGCATTGAGCCGGAGTCAGACTGTAATAATAATGACTTTGCATCTAGTTCACAAGCTTATATTAGCATTCAATCAGTTTATCAAGTTGTAATAACAATAGTTTAGAATGAGAACTAGCATTAAGTTGAGATAGGCTGTAAGAACACATCACACAGTTAGAATTACCATCTAATCGCATGTCATGAGTGAAGTAGTCATAAGAAGATAGAACCTTCAAATCCAAATAAATGAACATTTTCAAATTATAAGGTCCAGTTGAGTGAAACAATCGTATCCAAGGATGTATAAATTGCAAATTATTGATTTAAAACTCAAGGTATATAGAAAAGCCGAATGTATAGTCAGCCCCTAAAGTTATATACCCAGGTAGTATACGACCAAGTTTTACTCTTCTACATTTTGAAAAGTGACCACCATCGTATCTAAGTATGGATAAATACAAAGACAATTTACTTTTTTTTTCTTTCAAAGAAGACAATTTACTACTTAACTCAAGTTCTATTGAAAAGCCAACTATATTAGAGGGGTGGTCAGCCCCTAAAAAAGTCCCGGGTAATATATATCCAAGACTACAAGAGATAAAGTCTGAGATCTTTGAAGACTTTCTATTTACGCAACGATTATAGAATGCAGGCTCGACACATCACACAAGGGAGCCTTTAGCAACATACTTTGCAAATTGTGGGTTCTTATAGTATTGAAGGCCTTCCCATAGTTCCTCATGCAATATGACCATCTTGTGAATGACACACTCTTGGGAACTCTATGTTCCTCCTCTAAGCGATCAATCTCATCTACTACAACAATCTTGGTTTTCAAGGGACCCCTTGTGAAATGGCTTCATTAAGCTTAGGACAAGCAGCAGGAAAAATGTAATTGCCTTTGTGGCTTTCCATCTCTATTCCCCTGTTGTTCCTTCACTCGAGACCTGTTGGGATTTTAAACTAGTTTGCTCTCCTACTATCCAATATGTAATTGTTCACATATTCTAATCTGTCAAATCAAGCCGTCTTGACATGCTCAATGATGTAATTGAGTGAGATCTTTGCCATCTTTGAAGACCCATGTACCGCTACATTCTACACACATTACATTGATGAATATCACAAGTTAGTTGTATGATAATTAAGGCTAGAGAAGGTTGGCAGTAGCTAGAGGAGGTAGGCACTGGCAACAAAATGCATTTTTATTGGTTTAGGATTAACTAACTGTACCCCCCACAAAATATAATCTTTAGTAAATCCCAAACAACCACTACACTTGTTTCAATAAATCCCAAACAAGGGAAAATATAAATCCCAAATAGTATACTAATCCCAAATAGCCACCGAGCTTGTTTTAGTGACAATGGTCACCATGCATGAGGGACTAACTAATTCATAGGTTCAGATTAGCATTCAGTCAAAATCAGACTATAATAACAATGATTGTGCATGAGGCACCATCTAATTCACAGGCCTAGATTAGCATTGAGCCAAAATCAGACTGTAATAACCATGACTTTGCATGGGGGACCATTGAGTTCACAAGCTTAGATTAGCATTCAGTCGGTGTATCAGGGTGTAATAACAATAGTTTAGAATGAGAACTATTGCTATAAATTACAGCCTGATGAACCGACTCAATGATAAACTGATGTCCTCTTTTGATCTTTCCTTTCTTTAGTTGACTATAATAACAATGACTTTGCATGAGGGGCCATCTAGTTCACAGGCCACCCAGATTAGCATTTTTTGATGACCGAGAAATTCTCTCATGGCAACCATCTAATCACATCATGGCTAGACGATGTATATGACCGCTTATGTTAGGCTGGGTGTATGTGCCACCACTCCTCCCCCATTGAATTATTATGATCTTCGCTCCGATGACAGAGAAATTTTCCCATGGCAGCCATCTAATTGCACGTCATGACTAGACAATGATGTATATGACTACCTACGCTAGGCTAGGCTATCAACAAAGTTGGGTGTATGTGCCACCTCTCCTCCCCTCTCATCCCATTGAATTATTATGATCTTGGCTCCAATGATCAAGAAATTCTCCCATGGCAACCATCTAATCACACGTCATGGCTAGTTGATGATGTGTATGACTGCCTACACTAGGCTAGGCTACCAGCAAAGCTGGGTGTATGTGCCACCGCTCCTCCCCTATCATCCTATTGAATTATCATGATCTTGGCACTGATGACAAGGAAATTCTAGCATGGCAACCATCGAATCGCATGTCATGGATAGACGATGATGTAGATGACTACCTACGCTAGGTTGGGCTACCAGCAAAATCCAGTTGGTGGATTATGTGCACTTAGTAGCGATAGGCACCCAGAGTCATGTGGGGGAAGAGGGAGCACTCACAAAGGGTTAAGGAGACACCAAAATGGTGGAGCAAAAGCTACTCCAGCTTATTTATCTATCATATATATATATGAGTATACATGGGCACAGTACAAGTAGGTGGGCACACTGCTCTTTACCCCAACAACCTCCCACTTAAAAGCAATGTGCCTTTAAGGGAGTATAGTACACATATAATACAATCAGCCATAGGCTGAAAAACAAGATGACCAGACTGTCATCCTATGCCCATTGGCACTTTACAATGTGCAAAGTGCATAGAGGATAAGCTGCTAGCAGATATCAGGTCTGTAGGATAGAAAATGACAAGCTGTAGATGCCTATCAACCAAGATCTCATGTCAGATATCACTGGGAGAGTGAACTCTCACCACCACGTGCTCCTGTGCTAAGTCCATAGCACCCGAACTGTCACTGTGTAGAGAAAATATCTCTGTACCACCTATGACCATAAGCACATGCCCTACAATAGACCTCTGTTGGTCTACCCAACCTGCATCACCTGCATGTTGCTCCTGCAAGCATAAGGACCTAATGTCCACAACTGCTTCCCTACTGCCAAAATCTACCATAATCATGCTACCAACTCCCACTACAATGGAAGCAAGAACCGGAAGTCTAGCTGCAATGGCAAACATGTGAGAACCAAGTCTCAACACAGTCATGTGCATGAAGTACTATGGCTGCCATATCAACCATAACTTGCTGCTCAACTAATCTGTGATCGTCAAACCTGCTGTGTTTCAAGTATGGAGCCAATACAGGCAATGGAGTACTCAATAACTTCCCCCTCTCCATACTGAAACAACTAAGTATCTGATAAACATCATCAAGACCATGCAGCTCCCACTGCAAAGCATCCCTGTCCATAAGGAACCATATGGCAAGTAACCTCAGAAGCTTAGCAACCTCCTGAATACTGAGACCATAACTTGTCTCACTACGCATCACATCCTGAGCTCTCATAATGGTATTAAACCTATGAAGCCAAGCTCGAGTGGATTGCTTCTGGCCATGGAGGCACTTACGAAGCAAACATATCAATGATTCCTACCCATGCGCAATATGACCCGAGTCAATAACTACAAAAACCACATCTGTCCTGGCATAACCAGCCAATGGATCATACCAGGCATCATTAGCCAAGGTATCCTCCTCACCATGCATAGCCTCATCCTCATCTACAAGAGGCACTCCGCATCCTGGGAGTAAACTCTAACTGTCCATAGAAGATGCATCAACAATCTCCATAGGAGTATAAACCTATGGAATACTCGAGACATTTGACCATCTCTGACCAAAATCAGGAAGCAATCATGGCTATCCCAAATTTATAACCTACTCACTGTGGGAAAAACCTCCCACTCCAAGGGATATGGGCTGCCCCTGCAAAGAATTCGAAGGTATCAGTGCACTTACACCCTCCTAGAATACCACTCTCTTGCTATCCACAGTCCTGGGCTGTCTAAACATAGCATCCTCTCTGAAATAGACATTATGGTTGTGTATCAACTCTCTAGTTGAAGAATCCCATAACCTGTAGTCCCTACAGGACTCACTGTATCCAAGGAAGATACACCTCCTCGATCGGGAACCATGAGCATAAGCCTCGCAGCCAAACACACGTAAATGCTCATATAATGGTGCCTTGCCTGTCAAGAATTCAAATGGCACTCTACCATTCAGAGATCTCCTGGGTGACCTGTTAAGCAAGTATGCAGCTGTCTTACATGCCTTATCCCAATAGCATTCGGTAAGACCTGCATACCGTAGCATGTTACTAATCTTGTCTAATAGAATCCGATTTATGCCTTCTGCCAAGGCATCGTGAGCAGAAAGATGAGGAGTGGTCAACACCCTCCTCCTGATACTAAGTGTATCACATAGATGCTGAAATCTAGAAGAGGTAAACTCTGCATCACCATCAGTCATCAAGCTCTATAGGTTCTTTCCTGACTGATTTTTAGCATTACCCAAGAAGCGCTAAAATGTATCATATACATCATGCTTCTGCCAAATCGGATATACCCATATGTACTTTGTAGCAACATCAATAAATGTCACAAAGTAAGAGGTGCCACCCAATGAAACGGTAGGCATAGGCCCACAAACTGCACTATGAACCAACTGCAATGGCTCAACATACCTCTCACTGACTGTCTTCCTCACAAAATAGGATCCTGACTGCTGATCATCATCACAATCATGACATAAAATTTGAGAGACATCCATAACAGGAATGTATCTCAATGTTGTAAGGGCTTCCATACTTGTAGTAGACATATGTCCAAGTCTGGCATACCATAAACTAACTAATGGCTGTTTACTAATCATAAGCATCTTATCTTGGACACCTGATACATGCAATGCATAAGAGAATCCAACCCGTGATCCCCTAGCCATAACTAGATTGCCTCTAGCAATCTTCCATGCATGATCACCCAAAGAGACATGATAACCTACCTCAACCAACTGTCCAGTACTGATCTTGCTCGTAGCAAGTCCTGGTATATGTCTAACCCTTTGTAGAACAAGAATAGAGCCACTAGGCATAACAAGGTGGATATCCCTATAAACATAGACATTCATAGAATAATCAATGCCCATCAAATTACTCTCCACAATGCATTCCTGATATGCACTAAACCATGACCTATGAGGGGTCATATGACATGAAGCACATGGATCTAAAATCCAATCATCGAGAATGGGTACATCAGTGGCTAAGAAGGAGGTGTCAGACATAGACAAAAGAATGCCTTCATCACTGCTACTGTCAGTGGAAACCCTGTCATCCATGCCTTGAAGCTCAACATGCTTCTTCTCCTTCTTCCTGTCATTCTTAACATTGCTCTTCTTCTTGTATTTTCTCAGCCATTTCCAGCAATACTTTTTCATGTGGCCATACTTTCCACAATAGAAACATCTAACACAAGTCCGAGAGCTAGACTTGCTCTTGGATTTCTCCCTTGAACATGACCTGTTTCTACCAATTGATCTACCTCTGGAGTGCATATCAAGGCTGTATTTCAGCACATCACGGCATTTCAACCCATCATACTATAACATAACACTATCATGGTCATACATTCGGCATATACGAGTATAGAACTCATATGTATGGTAGTCTACACCCTGTACACCATCCTATACCTGCAAGTAGACTCACTTCAAGAGTGATGACTGAATGATAGAGCATGCTTGCTCATCCATGTCATCCCAATCACTCTGTTTAATGCTATTAGGCGTGACACCTTTGCATTGAATGGGCTTATGCTGCCTTTTCTGCACTAACACATCATAAATCTGCTCTTTCCAATACTAAAAGTTTGATCCATCCAACCTCTCAATATCAAAGAGGGCACTACCAGCTGTAGATGCCATATTTGTGGCACAATAGCTCACAACTAAAGAATAGTATAGTGCAATAGGCAACCCAAATGACCAAAAAAATAGTGTTGTCCAGACCAATCAGGTCTCCAAATAAACTGGCTGATCCAATGCTCAAAAGCACTCAGCCATAAAGTGGCATAAACAAGAATATATGCAGCCCAGTAACCTACCAATGCCTGGCAATCCAAGTAAGAAATGCACTGAACCAAATAAGCAATGCCTACTCAACCAATGGCAATAGGATCCCAGCTCAACTATCCATAAACATCAATGCGGCATCCACCAATGCAAATCCATAATGCATCGAAATGGCATTTACTCTGCATCACCAATGCATCACCTCAAGTGTGCAATCCTTTGGCAACAAAATCAAGCATTCACCACTTGTCAAATGTGCAAAAGAGACTTGTCAAAATGCCAATAATGCCCTTGGACTGAAGTGAGATCCCAATCACTTTTTGTAATTTACTGTTGTGCAAGAGAAATCACATCCACTTTGGGCAAGATAACACGCTGTCCTTGTTTTCGAATAGTGATATCTTTTCACCAAAAGACCGGATGCCAAAGCTATAAACAGCAAAGTTGTAGCTTGTAGAAAGATCTACAGCTTATCAGTTGACCTCAAGAGCCAAATCCTTGTGGATTCTTAGATATTCACACCTGAAAAACAGCTTCTTGCACATTGGTCACAAATAGACAGTAGACTGCAACTTTTTGTGGTTTTGCAGAGGATGTAACTCCTGCAGCTTATACCGGATCAACTTGCTTCCAAAAGCAAAGTTGTAGTATGTTCTGTGAACTACAACTTTTTACTTCGGTGCAAAGTGCAATTCCACACCAAGAAAGAGATATTCAGTCCTGAAAATGACTATTTTGTCATAAAAAATAGCAACAACAGCAATTGTAATGTCCTAACCAATGGCAAACACAATGCCATAAAATCAGCCCCGAATACGGTAACAAATCAGTCCCAAAATGCTGACAAGCCAGCCCTAAAACAGCTCCAAACAATGCTAATCTGACAGCATCTCAATACATCACCATACCACCGTATGTATCCAACGTAGGCAAATAACCATGCATCCAACAAACTATCAATGCATCTCAACCAGGCATGTACCACTGTCAAAGCATGTGTCACCAATTGACAAAAGTATCTGCAATGGCCTCTGACAAGAGAACTCCTAACCTGAGTCTCTGTTAGCCTACTATCACTCGGGGAGACCTAAACCTGTCCCCGAGCCAAGCCAAGACCAACTGAAAGAAATTGACGTTGTCTAATGCCCAGCATGGACAAGATGCAGCAAATTATGTCCAACAGGACCCCAATGCATGGGAAAACACGAGCTAACAAACCTCAACTGCAACCAAAAGAAGCTGCATAGTGCACAAGCACATATCCCACACAATGTCCACAAGGCGTACTTCTGCAAAATGTCCCACAAAGAGACCAAAATCAACCAATGCTCAGCTCCAAGACCTCAAATGCAACACCGGCTCTCCTAGGCATACAACTGCATCAAACATGCAATCCATAGGCTCCCCAACAGCTCCCAGATGAGCTAGAGACAATGGCAAAGAACTATGCCAAGACTCGAACCTACAAGTGCCAAGAATGGCTATGGCGCCAAAATAAGATCTAAATCTGCCGGGAGGAAACCTCGATGTGAGGTGATACGTAGCACAATTGTAATTTTTTTGAGGAAGCTTGGCCTCGACGAAATCGCAATCAGAGGACTGTGCGAACTGCAACAAGCAAAATTGACACTCTTTTACCCAACAAAGGCGCCTAGCACAGACGCTTGATTTCCTCCCTCTTGCTCATCAGATTTGAGTTCCTATAATCTAATATGTAGAATTCTGGAATAAGTCTCTACCTATTACATTGGTGATCCTGTAGTCGGTTTGATTATTCCAGCTTCTCTTGGGAAATGTAGAATCAATCAATTATGAGGGATGAATGCATTAGAAGAGAGTCTCAAGAAGAATGAATCCATAGAATCGTAGGTGTTAACATGGAGGAGGATGGAAAGATTGTCTAATTGGAGCCTCTTGGAGGACCTTATGACTTTCAAATCCTATGCTAAAGCAAGCAACAAGCATGGCGAAGCATCGACACACTCAAAAAGGAAGCGAGCAACAAATGCCCATGCAAGAGATTGGTAGCTCATCTGGCCAGTGATGTGTCTTGGAGGATGCGATGAGAAGTTTCTTTGATTTCGAGTAATGCCAATTCTAAAAATGTGAAGATAGCTGAATCCAACGATGCCACTCAGAGATCTACATATCTATCTAGCACTTGACAGAAGGGAGATGATTGCCTTAGGATACACCGGGCGATCAAGAACGTGATCAAGACAAGAGAGTGTTATGGTCAATTCATGTAACGTGAAGAAGGAAAAGCAACACCTTGTCAAAAAGAAAGATTGTTTGTTCCTGATGAAGAAATTGGCCTTTTCAGTAGCATCATTGAGTGAAATAATTGATAGAAGTCATCTGTGATTTCAATTATTGCATCTGGCCTATGGGATTGCAAATTCCTAAAGACATCGCTGATTGTAACCAACCAGTTACAGTTTGGTGAAGAAGAATGAGTACGCCATATGAAGATTACCAATTTATGTCGTAGAGGCTTCAACCCATGAAAGTTTATCCCACACCTATCTATTTTTATGAGGCAATCACAAAAGGCGGCTACAATGAAGCAGAAGACCACCCATAGACTTTCTTGAAGATGATTGATAAAGTGAAAGAAAATCACAGCTTGTTTTTTTGTATGGAAAGCCATAAAAACGACCAAGTTCATATGAAGCCAGGCAAAGCTTGATTCGAAAATATGATGATTAGCAATAGTTTGAGGGTCTATGCAACTTCATGTCCATCTATTGCATTGGTGGCTTATTCGATGGTGTTGACAGATCTCATAATCTGACTATCTAGGCTAAAGCAAGTCTTATAATTTGATTGTCAAAGTCTACCCTCCTACAAGTCCAATTTCCAAGTTTAGATTCCAATTCTTGGATGAAGGTTGCTTGTGGTTGCAAAGTTAACTACTGCAAAGATTGACAACAAGTATTTCTAGGCAACACTATTTCTTGGTTGGCCTATTTGACAATCAAGAAATCTGAGAATCAAGAAAACATAATTAAGGCAACAACAACATATTGTAGAGATGGGACAAGTACAAATGCAGGAAGTTGTCAAGAGACTAGCATATGCAATTTAGAAACCTGTCAATAAACAATACAATGACTATTCAAAGATTCAACAGTAATCCGGTTCCCTTGTTGCAATCTACCATAGTTTTTGTCAGTAGACCAAGAATCATCTTGGTGGCAAAGTCCAATCCTTGCAATGAAGGCTCTCAAGTCAATTCCAAAAAGATTATGGTTCATGATTTGAACTATTCCAAGAGGATTGAGTTCTAATTTTTGATTGAAATGCAACTTCTATTAGGAAGATGGATCTGACCTTGTCCTAAATGGGGCAATGATCTATAATGCTAGAATATTGGTGATGATATGCAAAATCTAATTTCTTTGGTTTGAGATATAAAGGTCCAAACTGTTAGAACACGATGAAGCATGAATCAGAGGTACCTTCATCTCTTTCTTTCTAATTTACATCAGCAACAATTTCTAATTTATGATTATCATCATGGTAAAGTCTAAGAAGAAGCGTCGAAGCAAGCAATGTCATTTATGTGAAAGTGTTGATCATGGTTCGAATGATTGCTATATGTATTTGTGCAAGCATTGCAAGCAATATGGGCATCAAAGGAAGTATTACACTGATCTTTTGGAGAAAAGTTTCTATAAAATATTTCTAGCTTTATGTGAAGAAAAAGCAATCTGAAAAGTCACAAAGCTCTTGGATAAGCATTCAGAATATTCAATTTTTCTTGATAATGCAAAGGATTGGTATGCCAAATTTCCTAAAGATGATTTCTGATCTTTTTTATATATTGTTGATATCTTGGAAGTTCAAGAAAGAGTTCAGATTTTGCAGTCCGAATATTCTCATGAAGAAGATGATGATTTTGATTCCAATTTAGATTCTGATTCACATCCGTAAAAAAACATGCTCCTAAGTTTGTTATTCCAACAAGTACTTATCGAATGGGCACAACATATTATATGCAACTCAATACCACCTAGGTTGAGGTGCGTGCAAATTATTATGCCCATCGGATAGGCTTTGCATTGTCGATTAAGCATTAAACACAGTTTTTGGCTCAGTGTGATTCACATCCATAAAAAAACACGCTCTTAATTGTGTTATTCCAACAAGTACTTATTGGATGGGTGCAACACATTGCATGCAACTCAATACCACCTAGGTTAAGGTGCATGCAAAGTATTGTGGCCATCAGATATGCTATGCATGGTCAATCATGCATTATACACCATTTTTTCCTTAGTGTTTTGCACAACCGTCAAAAAATGCACCCCCAGGTTTGTTATCTGAACAAGTACTTACGGGATGGGTGAACCACTTTGCATGTGAGTATATACCACCTAGTTTGAGGTGCATGCAAAGTATTATGCCCATCTGATATGCTTTGCATGGTCGATTCTGGCATTAAATACCGTTTTTGCCTTGATGTGATGCACATCTGTCTAAAAGCATGCTCCTAGGTGTGTTATCCGAACAAGTATTTATCGGATGGGCACACTACATTGCATGCAACTTAATATAAAATTATTTATACTATCTTTTACAATTCTAAACCATAAAATCACAATTTAAATTAGAGATTCTATTAGGTAAATACTTGTATCCTTGTATCACCATCAAAATTTAATAAAATAAAGTAAAAGTAAAATAAGAGAGATTAATTTAATAAAAAGTTACAACTAATAGGAAAAATATTCAAAAGAGACTAATATTTTCTATAATTTTTCCACAGGAAGATGGTAAAAGATTTCATTCCTGGGATGGAGGTGATATTATGTTGCCAAAGAGTAGTTGCATTTGCTACAATCCATGATAGTGATCCAAATTCTCTTTGTCACTTTCAAAGACTTGGCAAAGGTACACCGACTTGGGTTCCAATCAAAGGATTGAAGTTCTTGAAGTGTGTTCCAAAGCGTGAGTTGTATGTGGAACCCTTACAACCTTTACAATCAGTGAGGGATTTGCAACAAGCCATGAAGGAGGGGAGAGATGTAAACCATGTAAGTTCAGTCAATGAGATTAGAGAAACAATCCAGCATGCTGCAATGTATTTTGAAGATGTGGTGTGGACATGCTGGAATCCATTCTTTGCATCCCAAATACTTATCAATCACCTACTAAATGACCCCCAAGATGTGTCAGATTTTAGTTGGCCAGTTGGCCACCACAATGCATTGAACAAGATTTTGTAAATGCGTGTATGAATGCTTCTTCAAGTGTGCATTTACATGCATCTTCAAAGAAGAACTATCTTGGGGAGGAGAGAGAACTGTACCTTGGAGTAAGAAAGTCCAAAAAAGCCAGGGAAAGGCTTCAAGAAATGTGGAGTGGTAGCATCGAGGACTTGGCAGTGGATATGATGGTTGCTGTGTTAGCAACAGATGATCCTAGTGGATTTCCTTTTTGGATTGCTAAAGTTGCGAAATTCGAAAAGGAAGGTTCAAACACCAAGTCAATAGAGGTGCATTGGTTTTTCACCAAGTCCATGGATGCTTTCACGGGTCGATATAACCTAGAGTTGGTGGTAACAAGGAAGCGTGGCCAAAAAGGAAAGAGGGCGACAAAGAATTGTCTAAGAATTGATACTCTACAATTGGATGAGGTAGATCTTTTGGTATATGCATTTCAATTAACACAAGCCAAGCATTTGCCAAAGGAGACACAATACATAATATCCCAAAAAATTCCAAAGACATTAATCAGATGCAGTGAGCAAATGGAAGCCAAGACACGCCATGCAGAAAAGAGGGTGGCAGCTAAACTTGCCCAGGATGACTCAAAGAATGTTCTAGTGGATAGCGTAGAGGAGGAAGGATCTTCAACTTCTACCACACAAATCTTAGGCTCTAGTGCATTTGAAGGTGTAGGATCAGAGGATGAGTACTGTTCTTTGTAGGATTAGTGGCATGTATGTTTGTGCAATAATGTGATTTGTACCTTTTTAGGATTTTGAAATGTGTTATGCCATGAACCTTTTATGTGCATTGGATGCATAGGACCTTATTATATTGGTTTTAAAAAATTAATGTATTTTGGTATTCCAAGTGTAGGTGTTTGTGCCTGTTTTCCAAAAAAACTTTGTCGGCAAAATTTCATAAAAGCATGGTTTTTATGTATTTTTTCAAAAACCATCGCACAAAAAGGCCATCTTTTTCAAAAAAATGTAAAATTCTCATGAAAAAGAGGAAAGAGTTGTCTTTTTGAGGTTACAGTTCTCGAATTAGATGTTACATTGTTTTTTCTTATGTTTTATTCCCTTTTCCCTTCCCCTTCCCCTTCCCCTTCCTTCTCTTTCCTTTCTCCTTTGCATGCATGTTTAAGTCGAATTTTCAATGCCTTAAGCATTCATGAACTAATAAGGAACTGCATGAATGATGGAAATAACTGATTGCATGAGGGCGGGTCCAAGAAAGAGGAAAATTGGATTGAAGCATGAGGGCAGGATAAAGAAAGAGGGCATGCATGATGGAGCATTCTTTTTCTCTCTTTTTTCTCCTCTTTGTTCCTCTCTTTTCCCCTCTCTTTTCCTCTATTTTCTCCTCTCTTTCCTTCTCTTTTTTCCTCTCTTTTTCTCTCTTATCTCCTCTATTTTTCTCTCTTTTATCTCCTCTCTTTTCCTCTCTTTTCTCCTCTCTTTCCCTCTCTCTTTTTCTCTTTTATCCTCTCTTTTTCTCACTTTTTTCTCCTCTCTTTTTACCTCTCTTTTCCTCTCTTTCCCCCTCTCTTTTTTGCTCAAGTTCTTTACGCAACAACAAAAATTCTAGGACTATGTATTGTATATAAGGATATCTAGGCTCAGAACCATCATGTGTGAACATGTGTGTGCATATCCGTGTGTGTATGTGTGCATGTGTGTGTGCATGTGCATGTGCATGTGCGTGTATGTGTGTACGCGCATGCACACGTGTGTGCATGCGTGCACGCGCACGCATGTGTGTGTGTGTAAGAGAGAGAGAGAGAGAGAGAGAGAACACTAAAGTGGCAACATCAAACGGTGTGTGTGGGGGAGGGGTAGGGAGGGAGGGAGGGAGGGAGGGAGGGGGGCAGAGAGAGAGAGAGAGAGAGAGAGAGAGAGAGAGAGAGAGAGAGAGAGAGAGAGAGAGAGAGAGAGAGAGAGAGAGAGAGAGAACACTGAAGTGGCAACATCAAACGGTGTGTGGGGGGGAGGGGTAGGGAGGGAGGGAGGGGGGCAGAGAGAGAGAGAGAGAGAGAGAGAGAGAGAGAGAGAGAGAGAGAGAGAGAGAGTACAAAAAGTATAAAAAGTATGCATTTAATGCAAGCCACAAACTGATTAACTTGAATGGGGAAGAGGAGAGTAGATTTAGTGGGTTTGGCAAAAGTGCAAGGCTCGCTAGAAATGGGTGGCCTATAAATTTTAGGCTTTTAATTAGGTGCGGGCTCCCGTTGTGGGCTAAAGCTACACTAAAATGGTATCTAGTAGTAGCAAGGGAGGGATATTGGCATATTGCAGTCTTTCACAAGAAGATGTTGCTTGAAAATGCATCAATAACAAGCATTATTTAACACATTCATACACAAAGCTCAATTAAGAAATGTTTTAGAAATAGCCAGGAAATTCATAGTTTTGATGTAATTGTTTTAGAACCTATAGGAAAAAGCAACTATGTAATGGAGCTTGAATGACTGTAAATGCATTGGTAAATTTTTTTGAATGGAGGTAAGGCTAGGTTCACCTTAATATTGAATCAGATAGAATATTTGAGATGCCAGTTGAAAGGCAAATTGCTAGATCAAACTCTTTCACGAACTATAATATGTGGTTTTGAAAGCAAGAATACGCACCATCAAAATTGAAGGCGCATCTTGGCATGTTGAAGTGTAACTCAAAATTAGTGAATGACAAGCATCCATGACAGGCTTCCTTATCCATGCACAAAGTTGGAAATTTAAAAATCATTGACTCACAAATAAATCCAATGCATGGTGAATTCAAAAATCATGCCTAGCCTCCAAACCTCTCAATAATCTCGAATGTGTTGCATGACAAAATGATGCTCATAAATTGAATTTGTAGCTTGCATAGTAGGTCTCATCACAAAAACTAGATGCTCATGAAAGCCAAATCTATAGTCGAAAACCATCTCAACAAGCCAATTTGAGCTCCTCTACATGCTGTTCATTTGATGACGTTGACCTCTTAGCATTACCTGTTGGGATGACCCTTTGTGTTTCATGTTGACCACTTCGCATTGCTATACCTAGCGAAGTAGCACAATCTCACAGGTTGGCTGGCATGATGGGTGTTGTTGTTGTAGGAATATGATTTCAAAGTCATCCATCGGCTTGGATCTCAGCATGCAGTGGCTGATTACTTGTATCAATCGGAGTTCAAGGAGATGCTAACTAGAGTGAAAGATGCTTTTCCCGATGCTGAGCTAGCTGCAATCTTCCAAGCGGATCCAATTGAAGTTGGACCTGTGGTGGTTCTAGAAATTGTGTGGTCTTGGTATGATGAGATGGTGTCATTCCTAACCACTGGGGTGGTGCCTAAGTACCTGAGTCGATATCAAAGGAAGAGGATGGCATCACAAAGCCAATCTTTTGAAGCAGTGCTAGGCTAACTATATTGTGGGCATTTGAACGAGGCCCTACTACTGCAATCCGTTTAGCCTCATGAGAAACATGTGGTTCTAATGGAGGCCTATTGTGGTGTTTTGGGTGGGCACTTTTCAGGTTTGATCATAGCAAAGAAGATTCTACAAGTAGGCCTATGGTGGCCAACCATGCAAAAACATGTTGGGGTGGTGCCTAAGTATCTGAGTCAATATCGAAGGAAGAGGATGGCATCGCAAAGCCAATCTTTTGAAGCAGTGCTAGGCCAACTATATTGTAGGCATTTGATGGAGGCCCTACTACTGCAATGGGTTTAGCCTCATGAGAAACATGTGGTTTTGATGGAGACCTATTGTGGTGTTTTGGGTGGGCACTTTTCAGGTCTGCTGATCACAGCAAAGAAGATTCTACAAGTGGGCCTATGGTGGCCAACCATGCAAAAACATGCCCAATGGTTCTCGCAAAGAGCTCTTATCTCTGTCAGAGGTTGGGTCAACCCACAGACCATGATCGGATGCCCCTACACCCCATTTTGCCACTTGAACCATTTCAAAGATGGGGGCTGGACTTCATCGGTCCATTCCATCTGGCTACAACCCGCACGAGGAACTGCTATTTGCTTGTGGGTGACCGACTACTGTACTATTTGGGTGGAGGCATGGGCACTATGAGATAACATCACAAATTTAGATGCAAAATGCCTTTATCAGGATATGTTCATGTGGTTTGGTTGTCAAATTGAGCTGGTCAGTGATAGGGGTACTAACTTCATCAACAAGGTCATTAAGTGGATGAATTCCTTTTACATGGTGATTCACAAGAAGTCATCTCCCTATTACCCGCCGTAGGCCAATGGATTGGATGAATCGACAAATCATAGATAATTCAAGCAGATCATCTCGCTGCTAGTCAATGAGCACCACACAGATTGGGATGAAAAGCTGTTGGCTGCACTATGGGCCTACTACACGTCATTCAAGGTTGCAATCGTACCAACTCCTTTCAAGCTAGCATTTGGGATGGAGGCAATTACACCTATCAAGCATGTTGTTCCAAGCTTCCAGATTGCGGTGGAGGATAGAATTCTTCCGCACGAGTCTATGGTGTTCCATCTGGATGTGCTAGATATGTTGGATGACATACGGATGGAAAGCTATTATCTTACCATGGAGGTTCAAGCAAGACAAAATCGAAGGGTGGATTTGGCTTTGAAAAAAAAGTTGTTCGAGCGTGGTCAATTGGTGTTTTTGTTCAATAGATGCGTAGGGCAAATGCTAGGGAAATTGAAGTTGCAGTGGTCAAGACCTTTTCGAAACTTTCATGAGTGCGGGTCTACTTTATTCTATCTCGCGGATCTGCAGGAGTGCGTTATCCCACATCCAATCAATGGGTTTTGATTGTGTACTTATCATCATGACGAGAGTGTTTAGTGTCCATTTCTAGTATGTAATGAGGCACAAATTCCCTTGGTTGAGGTGGAGGCGATGGAGCAATCACAGCAAGACATGTGGCCATGTGGTAAGATTCATGCAGAAGTATTCTATGAGGTCTTTTCCCAGCTGCTGCCTACCATGCAATGACTTGTCGTCAAGGAGGGGTATTGGCGATCAAGAATGCAATCCTTTATCACTATTATGCATGTGCTCGTAGCCTTCCTTGTCTTCTTCATCACTCTATGAGTTGCTTCATCATCCTTCACCTCCCTTGCTCATCTCGCATTCAATTCATAGCTTCTACTAATCACTATGGTGATGGCGCATACACAGTTTCATCCCTTCCTACCCTGGTCTATATTGATTCTCTGTTGATCGATGCATGGGTGAGCAATCCATAAGTTATGGGTCAAGAAAGATACCTATATATAGAAATTTCCTTGGACCTCTCCAAGAATGGCTACACCTAAGCTTGCATTGACCCTTGCATGATGGCTTATGCAAGAGAGAAGAGAAATATTGAGCATCTTGATGTCAATAAAGCTCAAAAGAAGGTGTTAAAGGACAAGAATGTGCACTTCTTAATAAATATTGATCAGGACATCATTGAGACCGCTTTCAACATTGGTGAAAGCGGCATGCGAAATCTTGCAACAAGGACCATGGCTGAGCATGGAGTGAGGGCCTTGTGTGGACAATTTCTGAATGTTTTTTTAGCACAATCTAGAGATCAATTTATGCACCACTTTGCCTTAGATAGTTGGTGATTTCTTGGTTAAATAAATCAAGACACCACTGCTTGCGACATGAAGTGGGAGGGTCCCACCGTAGAAGCCAAAGTCATGTACATAAAGAATGTGTGGCAAGGCTTCAAAGGCAAGGGAGTTGCCTCATCCTCGATTCCATCAACTCACCCATGTCCCCAAATACCATTGTGTCTCCTGCATACATAGCCACAACCACTAGCCCTACAGCCACACCACCCACAAGCACCATTATATTCACCACAACCCATCTTTTCATGTCAATCTTTCCCTGAATTTCTTCATGCTCCACAATCTTTTGCCTTCCTTTGTTGCACATAATCTCCTACATCCTCTATCAGCATAATCACACCCAACTTACATTTTGCAATTTGTTGCACATCTTCCATGATTACAGTCATGTCCTCATTTTGCACCTTTTGTACATCATACTGCACATCTTGATAGATTTCCCTCTTCTTCGCACTCACCCACACATGCACCCTTAGCTGCCTCACCTTCACCCTTAGCAATACCACTATAGCACCATGATGAACCTGCTAGAACGAGAATGCCAAAGCGACTGACCCTTGTGCTTATTCGATGATGAGATGTTTGATTCACACCTGCAGTAGCCGTGGGCACAAGCACATCTAGAAATGTTATCATGTGCAACATTTGCATCATCTCTTTTGATCCCCATAATATTTACAACTGCAAGTTGTTGAAACACTCCAAGACACACAAGGATATGCAAAAGCATTAGCAAAAGCCACATGCTTGAAGGATGTTAGACACCCGAGCATCATCCAAGCTATAGGTCTACTATCTTATATTAGTCCATTGATAATATTCCAGTTTTGGAAAGGAAATCATTTGGATAGATGGATGACATGTATCGGACATGCTTCAAAGAGACATTCCGTGGTAGAATAGAGAGATGATACAGAAATGCCTATTAGAGCTCAGTGTGTTGGTCAACATGTTTTTGAGCTTCTAAGTGCACTTGCATGCACTATTCACATACATCAACATAATTTCCTACATGGCAACTGGCACTTGTACAAGCGCCCCCAGCTACCTGCCATGCATAAACATGTTATCATGGCAAGAACAACTCTTTTTTACGGTTGTCTAGATGAACAAACACATTGTTCATGTTGAGAATAAGAGCACAACATCCCATGTTCTTGCTCTTGAGGATATAGTAGTAGTCAAGTGGAGGGGTAGGCAGTGCTTAACTACTCTTGCAATTCAAGAGTGGTATGGGAATATTGCCACTATGATGAATCTGCTAGAGCTTGGCTTCATAAACCCTATGCACTCTTCTTTGTTGATCTTGTGAAGAACCACAAGCTTGTGTAGCACTCATCTTGTGTCGGAGTTTGAAAGGACCTTTTACATATCTGCTTAGCACAAATTTGTTGTCGTGCCTAAATAAACCATGACATGATTATGTTGTTGTTCATAAAGAAACCTCTCTATCTCTTGCTCTTCCATAAAACATTCAAAGATACAAGAATGTGTTTCACACAAAAGGTCCTTTGATGATACAATACTTTAAAAAGACACAAGCCTATGAAGATCAAATACTTTTAAAAGATACAAGCCTATCTTTTTAAAAGATACAACATAAAATTTTCAAAGATATAAGCCTATGATGATCAAATATCTCTAATGTGTATGACAGTACAAGGCACTCTTCCAAGAAGCTTAGACAGAACATGGAGAACATCCATAGAAAAAAACCTCTGACTAGGAGATCTATGACAACCACCACGTTGGTTCTTGGAGTTATATATTTGTGTACCAAGGAAAATGTATTACATTGTGCAACCAAGCAAAATGCAATTGACGATATGGCCCTTGAGGGGTCCCCTCTAGAGGCAAGGGCTATATCAACATGCCATTTTTGTCTAGTGGCATCCTGGATGTTGTATAATGCATGTCGATATGGCCCTTGCCCCTAGAGGGGACCCCTTAAGGGCCATATCATCAATTGCATTTTTGAAAGTTTAATTGTATTTTTCTAGATGTATCTCCATGCAACCACAACGGTGGCTTGTTGGAGTTATTTTAGCGCTATTCTGGTCATAAACCAAGGAAATTGTAGTCCTTTCCTCGTATTTTAGTCCTCATTTCAGTAAATATAAACGAGGGAAAAAGTACAATTCATTGAGTGAAAATTGAGTAAAAGAGATTACAATGTACATCCACGTCCAATAACAGGTTATATAAAAATTAACAACTTATACCGAGCAAAAATTGAATAGAGGATCTTACATTTATAAAAACTCAGCAATTGCTGAGAGCCTTAAAGGCTTTAGTCCTCGTTGCAGTAAATATAAATGAGAGAAAAAGTACAATTTATCGAGTGAAAATTGAGCAAAAGAGATTGCAATGTACATCCATGTCCAATAACAGGTTATTTAAAAATTAACAACTTATACCGAGCAAAAATTGAACAGAGGATCTTACATTTATAAAGACTCAACAATTGCTGAAAGCCTTAAAGGCCAAAGGATTATAGCTAGCGACCATAACCATTCAAATATAAAAGTTAACAACAGTGCATACTGAGAGCCTCAAATTGAATAAAAAGATATTACATAAATGTAATAAAAACTCAACAATTGTTGAGAGCCTTAGAGACCAAAACATTACATCCAGTGAGCCAAAATATCGTTGAAAGCCTTAGAGTCCAAAAGATTACATCCAGCCATTGCTAAGAGCCTTCTGTGTGCAAGCAGGAATTTGTATAGCTCAGTTTCCCACGAGTCTAGCTTGTTGCATTAAAAATTTTTAGGGAGCCAAAGGAGGAGTCGAAGACCATGCACATTGCCAGGATTCAAATTACGGCCCCCCCAACAAGTCGAGAGTACTCTGCTCTGAAAAATACTGAGGCCTTCATCAACATCTAGGGGGAACCCATATAGCACAAGCTACAACCATAAAGAGGCCCTTCGTGAGCATGTCATCTAAGGTGGTGACATGCATATGTGGGGGGAATCGACTATGGGAACGAAGGGTCTCCACTAGTGCTAGCATTTTTACTCCAGGTGAGTGCAAAACAATCACCTTATATGAGAAAGTAGATAATATTGGGATCACAAAGCATTAGGGGGGGGTAAGTATGCCAGGTGAAGATGAGTGGGTGAGCAGCAGATGAGTAGGGGAGATGATTGGCCAGAGTTGAAGGAGGGAGCATAGTAGAGCAGGGGCGAAAAAGAGCTGGAGGAGGGGTGTGGAGCAAAGTAGCATAGTAGGGGTGGAGGAGAGCAACGTAGTAAAATGCCAAATGCCACGGATCTTATATATATTATAAAATTCGAGCCATCATGGCGGCTAGAGGCCGAGGTTCCATCCATATTAATTATAGGCTACCAGGATGGAATCTAAGGTGCCACCTAGACGAGCTGGTAATCATGAAGAAGACGCCATGTGGTGAGTGAGTAGGCCACTCTGGTGGCTACTAATTAACTGCTAGCCTGGTGGAATCTTAGCCATGATAGACGTGGCTGATGAGAGCTACCACCACCGGACAGTAATTCCCACAAAGTTATATCATGAAGCTCTAATCACTCATTACCATGCACTCTAGTTCTCTACTGAGCATGCAATCTCGGTGACTGGTAATTTTTACTACACTCATATTGATCATGCATGCTTAAGCCCAATGGTGGGTGAGCGATGGCTGGTAATTTTAACTACTAGCTCGGTGGGATCATAGCCACGACACACGTGGTTGTAATCACTCATTACCATGCACTCTAGTACTCTATTGAGCATGCAAGCCTGGTGAGTGGTAATTTTTACTACACTCGTAGTGATCATGCATGCTTAAGCCCAGCGGTGGGTGAGCGGTGGCTGGTAATTTTAACTACCAGCCCGATGGAATTGTAGCCACGACAGACATGGCTGATGACAGCCACCACCATCGGGCAGTAATTTCCACAAAAGTAAATCATGAATCCTTATCACCTCTAATCCCTCATTACCATGCACTCTAGTACTCTCCTGAGCATGCATGCCCAGTGACTCGTAATTTACTGCACTCATAGTAATCATGCATGGAAGCCTAGTGGTGGTAACTAGAAGGTGAGTAAATGCAAGCCACTGCGGTGGCTAGTAATTAACTGTTGGCTTGGTGGGTCTTAGCCCCGCCACCAGAGACGTGTTTGGGAATCTTAGATACCACCACCTCTAATCACTCATTACCATGCAAGTCAGTACTGCCGCCTTGAATTAATCGAAATTCAGGCCAACCACTGTGGTGGCTCTCACGTTGATAGTGTAGTCAGGCTACAACCACCGTAGTGGCTCTCACCTTGATAGTGTAGTTGGGCTATAGACTGCTATTCCATTGCCTTAACCGTTTCATCTTCTATCCCTCTCTACCATTTCATTCTCCCTTGCAATCAGACTACAAACTCAAGCCTCCACTATTCCATTTCCTTCACTATTTCATCTTCTATCCCTCTCAACCATTTCTTTCTCCCTTGCAATCAGACTACAAACTCAAGCCTCCACTATTCCATTTCCTTCATTGTTTCATCTTCTATCCCTCTTGACTATTTCTTTCCCCCTTGCACTCTTCTTGTAACTTCTATCCCCTCGTAATAGACCCTGCACAGTCTGTGAGCTCTTCACACAATATTTCCTCTCCCTTTGCAGCACATTGTGAGAGCCCCTCTTCCCGTGATCTTGAAATCATGACATATGGGAGCTCCTCTCTCGACCTTCAAAATCCCAATTTGGATGCTCTCCAAAACTTCACCAAGTTGGTACAAGAGGTAAACATGTAAGGAGGGGCAACTAGTCTATCAAGGTCAGAAGATTACCATCAATGAAAGCGTGATTGAAAATGCTCTAGGAATTTCTGGAGGCAGTTTGCAAGCATGCTTTTTCAAGAAGTAGTGGAAGGGACATGATAATCTAGATGTATACCCCAACGCTCATATTAGTAAAGATGGTGGAGTCAAGATTTTGAGCTTGCCAATAGACCTCCAAGATGTGTTGAAGAAGACCATTCACTTCTTTCCTGATATGAGAGGAACCTGTAAGTTCTGGCAAGTTCAAGCAATAGTAGAGCAACTGAAAGGATGTGATGTATCTCTCTCAAGGGCGATCTCCAAGAGCATGTTAAGCAATCTGAAGAATTGCATGGATGGCAAATCCCAAAGGTCATCTCATCCCACTGGAATTGCAATGCACCTAATGGCATCTATCCTTAAAGGGATTTTTGAGAAATACGAGAAGCAGATGTCTCAGAAGGTGACTTTTCTACAAGAGAAAGCCACTGATGTAGTAAAGGTAGTGCAACTTGAGAAAAGTCTCACGGAAGGTACAAAAGCAAAGGCAGAGGAAGCACAAGCAAGGGCCTTGCGGGCACAAGAGCAAGCTAAGGTCACGATAAAAATGGTCAACATGGAAAGGCATATAAGAGAAGAAGCAAAGAAGCACATGAAGGAGCTCCAAGATAGGCTTGAAGAAGTGAGAAGTGATGGGGACATGGCGGACAGGGAGCTATAAAATATGAAAAAGGAGCTTGAAGATCAAAGAGCTAAAAAGGAGGGTCTTTACAAATGGCTCTGCAACATGTAGAATAGATTGAACTTTGAAAAAGACCAAATGATGGAGGAGTTGAAAAGGGAGAATGCAAAAACCAAAAAGGTGATGCAGGAACTGTGAGGGAGCTTTAAGGCCAGGAAGGATGGGGTGGAGAGCAACTGGGTTAGAGAAGACAAGGAGGTAGCTCTCAAGGCTAGGAAGGATGTAGAGACCACAACCACGATGAAGCAAGGTGCAGCAGTCACGATGGAGAAATTTGAAATAGCCACGATGAGGGCTATTTTTTTGAAACACTGTTGAAAGTCCAAAGAGTAAGCTACAAGACCCTACAACAAGATTACAATAGGGTTGTGCATGAGCTTGCCGTGGCTTTTGACAGTTATGGAGTGGACGTCTTGGAAGTCTTGGAAACGGCCATAAAGATGTTTTTGAGCAATTTAAGTAGCTTCAACAAATGCTGAGGGATTCAGATGAAGCTATTGCACACAGTTAGCAAAAAGTAGAGGAGATGAAGGAGAACATCCGCAGCCTTAGGATGAGGGAGGAAGATGTCAAGACGCAACCTCGTCATGTGCAGAGCAAGACTGTGGTATTGACATTTGCAATAGTTAAATCGGATGCCTATCCTACTATGGAGCAGGGTCCGAAATGCGTAGTCTGCCATACCCCCATCATAGATGACTGTTGTATCCGATGGCTTGTGTTCTACCACTGTGCACTTTTTTTTCTTTGGGGTGTTTGTGCATACAAAATTGCTATGTAGAGAATGCCATTTTCCATTGCCCAGGTCATGGACAGATCAAATATTCCTACCTGCTACAGCTATCTACGACAAGAAAATATGTGATGAAGCTCAATTTGACATTTGGGAAAAAGATGCAAAAGAGAAGGAGCTCAAATTGAAGAAGGCCAAGACCAAGCCTAACTGCGAGGAAAAGGAGCCTAAAGGGAGGAACCAGCCCCATTCAGGAAAGGAGCAAGAAGGGCCAAGCCTGCAACCAAGAAGCTCAAATTAAGGAAATAAGAAGCGGCATGAAGAGAGGGGCCAGGCCCCTGTAGGAAGGAACCAACCCCATTCTTGAAAGGACTAAGAAGGGCTGAGCCTGTAATCATGTAGCTCAACAAGGAGTCCTTGAGATGTAATCTGAAGAGCTCTCTCCCTATTTAAGTGCAGTGGAGACACAACTAAGAGACCATTATGAAATCTAGCCCCAAAACTCTATACACCGATCCAAACTCTGTACACCGATCCACCTAATGTTGATCCGCCTACAACAAATAGATGGCATACCCAAAAAACTTTGGAATGCTTTTGTTCTATCTGAAAACGATGTTAGATGACGTCCTCGCAGACAGAGACCTAGAGAAGGAGGAGGAAAATAGCTGCAAGAGGACATGCTTCGGTGGTGAGTGTAATATTTGGAGTCGGTAGAGACAGTGAATATTAATTTCCCTAGGTATGGTTTTTCCTAATCCTTTAAGGTACTTGCCAAGCTCATGATGTAGGTTTCTTTTGAGGCACGAAGATGTATAGAGCACAAAGACCAAGATGAAGAGGACCCCCCCACAAAAGGAGGAGTTACTATGGGCATACAAGTCGGGTGAGTCAAGCAAGCATGTATGTATGTATATATAGAGAGAGATAGACATAGGGCCACTAACAAGAAAATCTAACAAGAGCAAAAAGTCACCATTGACTTCAATCCTGTCGACTTTCCCGATGTGATGTCTTGGACTAATATTCCAAGCGTGATGTGACTTGTATGATCTTTTCCAAGGTCGACATGACATGTCGCTTATGACGATTGATCTCCCGGAAAAGAAATCAACTACATCCTAGGGCGGAAATTTAATTCTGGCCAGCCTCAGCCCTATTCATTTGATGGCCCATCACCATGTGGTTTCCATACTCCGAATTGTCTCATCCTCGAAGGACGAAGTTTGATGTTCGTTAGAAAAGGGAGGGTAGTTTCTGGAGCTGATTTTTTTGCGTGTGGTTCCCTGACATGCAACGACAGGGGCGGCAGAGACGCAGAGTTGGCGGGACGTTTTTGTCCTGCAGACACCAAACTGTACCTGAGAGTATGGACCCAGCCAGCCACCAGAGCCGACCCGACAGATTCCCAATCGTCGACGTACTTTTAGGCTACGCACGTCTAGCCAACGGATGCACATTGATGAGTTCATCTTTAAGGGCCCAGTGCCCTTTGATTGGGCCTTTGGCTTTGGTAGCTGACCCTAAGTCATAAAAAGTCTGTCGTGGTACTCGTGCCTTATAAGAATTGGCCGAGTGTGTCTCCAAAAGAAAAATGCAACAATTCTAAATGTGAGATTTGAACTTTTTCCAAATTCTTCACACTATTTAACAAGCTATGCAAATTCAAACCTTCAACACAAAAATAAGGGATAAGGAAGTAGCCCGACAATAGAGCCTGATGGTAGAGTCGACTATTTAACAAGCTATGCAAATTCAAACCTTCAACACAAAAATAAGGGATAAGGAAGTAGCCCGACGGTAGAGCCCAACGGTAGAGTCAAATAGCTTCCTAAAAAAGAAAACATTCAAACGTGAAAAAGAGAAGGGCTCCTCACCTTGTCTAAGGACTCCATAAAGGTTTAAGACCTCAACTAGCAAGCATTGTTGGCATGAGCTCAATGAGCACTAATCTCTACATCTAATTGTCCCTCCATTGCACAATTACACCTATACAAGCCTCATACAATGAACCGTGATTGTGATACTAGTCTTGAGGGTGGGATTTTAGTCGAGCATCATTTATTTTTTGGAAGTGCCCACTACCTAGTACCCACTTACATCCTAAGCCCAAACCTACACTAGTCACCCTACACTAAATAGGGAAAGAAGCCTAACACCAAATAGGGAATTTTCTTTTCTTTTGGTGTATAGAAGCTATTGGACAACATCTTTGAGCTCTGAATGGTGGAATGTTTAGTTTAGTCATGTCTTCATGATTTGGAGTCTAAGTCATAAATTGTTTCTAGTTTATCCAAACTATAACATATAGTACCAACTCATCACCCCAACAGTTCCTCTTCAAGTTGTACATACCATGTGGGTTCAAGTTATTCTCGTTCAAATGGTATTGTTTCACATAATCTTTGTCTTTGTTTCAACACCATCAAACCCCTTGCCCTTTGAGCGTGCCATCTCTCTCTCTCTCTCTCTCTCTCTCTCTCTCTCTCTCGCGTGTGCACTTAAACAACAAGTGACAACTTTTAACACGATGTTGAATTTCACAATGTAGCTTTCCTTACCATGTCACAACTTGATTAATAGCTATTACATGATGCTACTTTCTGTAATGCCAAAAGATACTTGTCACCACTTACACATTGATTTTCCTCTACAAGTAAGAGAAGACCATGTAGGGGTTTTTACCAACCGGGGCCCAGGGTGTTAATATGTCTAAGGAAAAAGGCATTAATATGTGTATGTGTTTGTATGTGTGGCAATAGTATAATAAAATATGGTGTGTGTAGGGCCCAGGGTTGAGGTGGCAGGGCGTGACCATGTGCCACCCTTCCACATAAGAGGACCCATAAGATGTGATGTACATAATCCATGGTAGTAATATTATAAAATGTAAGGTGGCACGGCTCCTCCATGTGCCACCCCTCCACCTAGGTTGCATTTAGTGAGATATGGCCCAAAGTCCATGGGAGAAGTAATATAAAATAGGTGGAGATGGATATTATATTGGATTATTCCCTCCATGTAGGATAGACCCATGTGGGGGAGGTTTAGATAGTCCAAGGATGCAAGTTAAATAATGGGGAAAGTAGGATGAGGTGGCAAGATTCCTTGTGCCAACCCTCCACTTGTCCTCCTAGAGGTTTGAACATATTCTAAAATTGGGAAGAGACCAAGGGAGTATCATAGACTTGAGATATGGGGCTTGATTTATGTGGAAAAATGAGGCAAAGGGTTGTCATACACAATTGAGAGTGCGTAACCGCCTAGCCCACATGGGAGACTTTTCCACACACACCATGCATGTGGGAGGATGCATTTATTGGGAGAGACCCCCTCTCTTGGCTATAAAAGGAGGGGGCTATTCCTTGATGGGACACGCTCATTCTTGTAGAGCCACCTAGCTAGTACTTTGATATTTCCCCCTCATCCTTTCTTTAGACTCTCGTCATGATGATAAGTACACAATCAAAGCCCATTGATTGGATGTGGGATAATGCACTCCTGCAGATCTGCGAGATAGAATAAAGTAGACCCACACTCATGAAAGATCCAGAAAGGTCTTGACCACTGCAACTTCAATTTCCCTAGCATTTTCCCTACGTAACTGTTGATCAAAAACACCAATTGATCGTGCTCGAACAACTTTTTTTTCAAAGCCAAATCCACCCTTTGATTTTGCCTTGCTTGGACCTCCATGGTAAGATAATCGCTTTCCATCCATATGTCATCCAACATATCTAGCACATCCAGATGGAACACCATAGACTTGTGCGGAAGAATTCTATCCTCCACCACAATCTACAGGCTTGGAACAACATGCTTGATAGGTGTAATTGCCTCCATCCCGAATGCTAGCTTGAAAGGAGTTGGTACGATTGCAACCTTGAATGACGTGCAATAGGCCCACATTGCGGCCAACAACTTTTCATCCCAATTTGTGCGGTGCTCATTGACTAGCAACGAGATCATCTGCTTGAATAATGTATGATTTGTCAATTCATCCAATCCATTGGCCTACGATGGGTGATAGGGAGATGACTTCTTGTGAATCACCATGTAAAAGGAATTCATCCACTTAATGATCTTGTTGATGAAGTTAGTACCCCTGTCACTGACCCACTAGATTTGATAGCCAAACCGCATGAACATATCCTGATAAAGGCATTTTGCATCTGAATTTGTGATGTTATCTCATAGTGCCCATGCCCCCACCCGAATAGTACAGTAGTCCAGTCGCCCACAAGCAAATAGCAGTTCCTCGTGAAGGTTGTAGCCAGATGGAATGGACCCATGAAGTCCAGCCCCCATTTTTCAAATGGTTCAAGTGGCAAAATGGGGTGTAGGGGCATCTGATCATGGTCTGTTAGTTGACCCAACCTTTGACAGAGATTAGAGCTCTTTGCGAACCATCGGGCATGTTTTTGCATGGTTGGCCACCATAGGCTCGGTTGTAGAATCTTCTTTGCTGTGAAGAGACCTGAAAAGTTCCCACCCAAAACACCACAATAGGCCTCCATTAGAACCACATATTTCTCATGAGGCTAAACGCATCGCAGCAGTAGGGCCTCCGTCGAATGCCTACAATATAGTTGGCCTAGCATTGCTTCAAAAGATTGGCTTTCCGATGCCATCTCTTCCTTTGATATCGACTCAGGTACTTAGGCACCACCCCAGTGGTTAGGAACGACACCATCTCATCATACCAAGACCACGTGATTTCTAGAACCACCACAGGCCCAACTTTGACTGAATCCGCTTGGAAGATTGCATCTAGCTCAGCATCGGGAAACTCATCTTCCACTCTAGTCAGCATCTCCTCAAACTCCAATTGATACAGGTAATCGGCCACTGCATGCTGAGATCCTAGCCGATGGATGACTTTGAAATCATATTCCTACAACAACAACACCCAGCATGCCAGCCAACCTATGAGATTATGCTACTTTGCTAGGTATAGCAATGCGAAGTGGTCAACATGAAACACAAAGGGTCATCCCAACAGGTAATGCCAAAATTTCTTGACGGAATAGATCATTCCTAGTCCTTCTTGTCCAGTAATGTTATTGTTCTTCTCAGCTGCCAAAAGCCATCCGGGTGGTACCATCTGTTAGCATCCTCCTGCATCAGCACACTGCCAATGGCTCGGTCCAAAGCATCGACGAGCACATGAAAACTTTTCTCCCAGTCAAGAGACATCAAAACTGGTGCACACAAGAGTTGAACCCTGAGTTGCATGTATGCCCATCGCACCCTTCCGTCCACAAAAATGCATTTCACTCCACATGAGCTAGCATATTCAAGGGAATCACCACCATGTGAGCCAAGAACCGCAAATGCCAGCCATGCCAGTGGATCTGACCCAGGAACCGCATACACTTTTTGGCACTATTGGTGTAAGTGCTTGCATGATCACGGCCACTTTGGCCGGACCCACCGCAATTCCTTCTGACGAGATGACATGACTCAGGAGTCTCCCGTTCCTCAGTGGCGAACGCATATTTCATGGGATTCACACTGAAAGACACTTCCTGACAATGCTAGAAGCACTTTCGTAGATGCTCCAAGTGCTCGGTGAATGTCCCAAAAAAAGTGAGGCCATCTAGAAAGATCCTCATGAACTATGTCAAATATGGGCCAAAAATTTTCTGCATGGCTCACTAAAAAGTGGATGGAGCATTCCAAAGTCCAAACCACATCATTGTGCACACATACACTCCCCAAGATGTTATGAATGCAACCTTTGATTGATCTTTCGGACCCATCCGGATTTGGTTGTAGCCATTGTACCCCGTCGAGAAATGAGTACACCTCATGCCCCGCCACTTCATCTAGCATTGAGTCCATGTAAGGCCAAGGGAATGGATCTAGTACCATTGCAGCATTCAGCTTGCAATAGTCCACACAAATTCATAGTTTTTTATTCTTCTTGGGCACAATGACAATTGGCAATATCCACTCCGACTTCTCAATTGGTGCTATGAATCCCACCCTTAATAGGCACTCCAACTCCTCCCGCACCTATTTAGCCACATGCGGATTCATATGATACCTTTGTCTCTTGGTCAAAGATGCATCCAAATTCAAGTTCACCCGATATTCATAGAACTTTGGATCCAAGACCTTCATATTGACATAGTCCCAGGCAAACATGTCGGACAAGTCAATCATCAGTAGCGCCACCAGCATGGTTCAAAATTCTACTACCAAGAGAGTTCTAATTTTCATCATCTTTGATGCACCATCTTCCCCCAAAAATACTGTGTCGAATGCATCCTCCTACACCCTTGTGATTCATTCCATCCGGTCCTCAAACTCCCGCTCTTGCTCCAAAAGATCCCACAAATCCATGCCAGCCGCCACTTGTTGTTGTTCAGCCACCTCATCTAGGACTATGCTGATGGAGCTCGCGAAAGGATTCTGGTGAAGATAGTGCTCCGTAATTCCTTCCACATCGACCACAAATAGTGGTACCAAATCCAAGTTGGCCTTGAGGAATGCCTCTTCTTTGTCATCGTCTAAGCCATCCCCCATATTCAATGTTTCTACCAGCACTGGTCACAATGCCTCTGATAGGGGATCCACTTCACCCATTGTGACCCGGACTTGCCTCATCGCACAAAAATGACATTGTGCTCCCAATTTTGTTTGACCCTCACTTGCCACAGCCAGGGTCTACCCAATAGCACAATGTATTCCGAGGTTGGAGCCTCCATATTCAGCACCACAAAGGAGACTACAAATGAAACTCCAGCCACCTTCAAGATGGCCACTCGCATGATCGCTAATGGCCAAACTCGCCGTTGATCTAACATGCAGAATAGGAATGGCGCCAGTTCCCACGACATCCATCCCATCTCTTGGCATGTTTTCAGAGTGATGATGTTGACTCCAGAACCCCCATCAACCAAAACTTGCTTGAAAGTGTGGCCTTGTGCTTTTGCCATAATGACAAGAATTTTCATATCCGTGAGAGGGACCGCTGCCACAGGCGAAGAATCAGTTTGGCATACATTGACCTCTTCTTGCTCAAACTCCTTGTTGAGGGATTGAAGCAATTGTCGATGGAACCTGGGTACCAAATTGAGCAGCTTGGATAATAGATAAAGGGAGGAAGGATGAGATGATGATAAACAAGAAGGCGGTAGTGGCAATTGATTCACATAACTTTTTGAAAATAGACCATGAATTGGGAAGAGGATCAATGTCTTTTTGACTCCCAAGCTTTTAAAATTAGGTTTGCAAACCTTTTGTGTCATAATATGCTTAGATAAGCATCTTGGTTTTGATCACACCTAAGGGTATTCACTATGTAAAACCCCATATAGCATGTGCATTTAAGGGGTATTTAAAAACCCCAACCTATAGATTTTTATAACTTATAGACACAACCTGTGGAGTTTTATAACCTATTTAAGAAGCTATGGATTTTTATATACACCTCTTTTAAAAATTTTGAGATGATAAAAGTACACTTTTATAGAAACCTTATGGAATTTTATAACTTATTTATAAACACCTAACCTATGTATTTTTATAACTTGTTTAAGATTGTACACCAAGCTATGGACTTTTATATGCACCTCTTTTAAGAATTTTGAGATTATAAAAGTACACTTTTGTATGGAAATTCCCTCTTTTTGGAGTTATGTATGTTTAACCTATGTAACCCCTTCTATTAAATGCACATGCTATTGTACATACCAAAAGATATTACAAGAGTTATCCTTTCCAAAGTATGCCAAATATAGGCAAATGGGTTTATTTGGGTGGCATTTGATATTTTGAAGTCAAGACAAAGCCTGAAATATGAAACAAGATGACCAAGATTGATTTGTTGAAAATAGATTGTCGAGAGGAGATGCACTAAAACCCATGAGGAAGACTGCAGAAAATTGAATAAAAATGACATGGATAACAAGTGATTTTAGTGCATGTGTAGTCGTGGTGAAAAAGTGGGTGCAAATTATCTATTGAATGGCCAAATTATGGGCAATGTATCATGGTCCTCTGATTGATGGAGTTCAATCTTTTGACGTAGTCGTACCGCTAGTCCACGTGGATCATAATCTGATTCATAAACTAACCTGGTGGCATGCATGGTGCTAATCAGTACTCGTGATTGATGTGGTCTGATATGTGTCCGATGTCGCAAATGGAGTACGAGACTATGGGTCGGTGGCCCGAATTTTTACGATTGTTCCACACCAACCCATGGCACTGGCCTAGTTCCGTGATGTACGGCCTACATACCTTTGCCTCCTGTACATGGTGCTGGCCCGCGAGCTCACAATTTTTTTTGCAACAAGTACGAAATCCTTCTTAAATGCAAGATTTCGTAATTCAACGTAAACTTTTTTAAGAAGAGAGGGCTCACCCTCTGTAAGGAATGGGTTTGATGCCCACTACGGTCTACCTACTACCCAATTTATTTTCAAACCATGGCAATCCTTTGGTCACCATATTGTCATTATGGATTTCTCTTTCATCTTGCCATTTGAACAACTTCTTAAAATTATATAGACTAACAAATCAAGCACTTGTACTGACTAACGAGTGTGCATTTCTAGAAACGTACAATGTGAAGACCAACCAAATTGCCTCCATGTCCTGCAAGAGGCCGATTGGATTACCTTTGGGACATGAATTGAGGAATGGTCAGTGACATTCTAGGCATGACTTCCTAATTGACTTCATTTAACATAGTCTAAGTCATAGTTTATTGATTTTATCCAAACTCTAACATATAGTTGCTTTTATCCAAACTATAACATTTACTCTCAACTTCCTGTTATTTAAAAGACTTCTCTTCACCTTGTATGTAACATGCAACTTCAACTGATTATGGTTCTCAAGTATCCAAAATTTGATATTCATTGTAGATTCATCCAATGGACCTCGTAATCGCTCCAACCGTCTTCAAAGTTCATGCTTATAGTTGATGCATCTCATTAATGGTGGATAATATAGCAATGACACAACGTGTTTGGGTTTTAAAAAATTTCCCAAGAAAGTCTTAGTATGTACATCAATCTAATCAATCTACCCATAGTACCCACACTCATAATGACCAATAGATCAATACATATACTAGCAATAACATGGTTTTGCATACAATTTTTCATTTGCTCGTGTTCTTTTTATCCTTTTCATGTGCTAACACACTTTTAGCATGGTGGCAGATTACGTGCAAATATTGGTTCCATAGAGGTCAACATCATCAAATGAACAACATGTAGAGGAGCTCAAATTGGCTTGTTGAGAGGATTGTCGACTATAGATTTGGCTTTCATGAGCATCTAATTTTTGTGATGAGACCTACTATGCAAGCTACAAATTCAATTTATGAGCATCATTTTGTCATGCAACACATTCGAGATTATTGAGAGGTTTGGAGGCTAGGCATGATTTTTGAATTCCCCATGCATGTGATTTATTTGCCAGTCAATGATTTTCAAATTTCTAACTTTATGCATGGATAAGGAAGCCTCTGATGAATGCTTGTCATTCACTAATTTTGAGCTACACTTCAACATGCCAAGATGCACCTTCAATTTTGATGGTGCGTATTCTTGCTTTCAAAACCACATATTATAGTTCTTGAAAGAGTTTGATCTAGCAATTTGCCTTTCAATTGGCATCTCAAATATTCTATCTGATTCAATATTAAGGTGAACCTAGCCCTACCTCCATTCAAAAAAATTTGCCAATGCATTTATGGTCATTCAAGCTCCATTACATAGTTGCTTTTTCCTGTAGGTTGTAAAACAATTACATCAAAACTATGAATTTCCTGGCTATTGCTAAAACATTTCTTGACTGAGCTTTGTGTATGAATGTGTCAAATAATGCTTGTTATTGATGCATTTTCAAGCAACATCTTCTTGTGAAAGATTGCAATATGCCAATATCCCTCCCTTGCTACTACTAGATACAATTGTAGCGTAGCTTGAGCCCACAATGTGAGCCCGCACCTAATTAAAAGCCAAAAATTTAAAGGCCACCCATTTCTAGCGAGCCTTGCACTTTTGCCAAACCCACTAAATCTACTCTCCTCTTCCCCATTCATGTTAATCAGTCTGTGCCTTGCATTAAATACATACTTTTTGTTCTCTCTCTCTCTCTCTCTCTCTCTCTCTCTCTCTCTCTCTGCCCCCCTCCCTCCCTCCATCCCTACCCCCCCCCCACACACACCATTTGATTTTGCCACTTGAGTGTTCTCTCTCTCTCTCTCTCTCTCTCTCTCTTACACACACACACACGCGCACGTGCACGCATGCACACATGTGTGCATGTGCGTACACACATACACGCACATGCACATGCACATGCACACGCATACACACACGCATATGCACACACATGTTCACACGTGATGGTTCTGAGCCTAGATATCCTTATATACAATACATAGTCCTAGAATTTTTGTTGTTGGATAAATAACTTTTTACTTCTTTAATTTCCTATTGTTAACAGGGTGTTTAATGTTACAATGTAGCTTTCCTTGCCACATTACCACTTGATTGATAGCTTTTACCTGATTATGCATTTTTCAATGTGAAGATAGTTTTGCTACATATCACTTCGTTTTTAATTTCAGCTTATTTAGATATGATTTTAGTTTATTTAGATACAAATAAGATAAGATGATGAATTATTGGGATAGTTTGATGGAGAATAGCATATGTGTCCTCCCCCACTATCATGCTAAACCAAAGTTTGATGGATGATAGCATAGATATAATACCACATATGATCCATCTAGGTGGTTGGTTACTCCCCCAATAGCCATGTGTAAAAGTAGTGTGTACTCAACTTTTGTGTACCCTTGCCCTAGGGACCATAAGGTAGGACATGTACACCTGGCGTCGTCTAATCAAACCTTAGAGTGTAACTCATCGCATAGTGTTGGGCTTGTAAAGTTTTATAGGCCTTAAATTTTCTTTGTTCCTTCAATGTCTAGAGTACGCATAGGCTTAGGCAAGATTCACACATGTCCGGACAAGGGGAGGGTGACGCAGCATTGAACATCATTGGCACAAATAATTGGACAAGGGGAGGGTGACATAGCATTGAACATCATTGGCACAAATAATTGAACATCATTGGCACACATATTTGTTTCGTCCGGCTTTGGTAGTGACTGGCCACCAAGAAAAGTGAAAGTTTGAGAACCCCATCTCTTGTTCATGTAATGAAACGTGTAGAAACCGCGGCCTTGTAATGTATAGTAATGTGTGAAATACATCAACACCCGAACAAGATTTCTGAGCGAAAGCGTATTGCAGAATACAAGGGTTGTCATAAATTTATGAGTCATTCCAAGTCTCAAAAAAAAAAGGTAGGCTCCATGCACGTAGAGAAGGGTCCGTGTTACAAAGACAAACTATTTCATCACGTTTCATGTTACTACTATAAATATTTGGACACAATCTCTTACACACCACTACTGTCGTTCAGTGTCTACCCTTTCTTATTTCGTACATCGTTTTCCCTCACAATGGAGCTCCTGAACTTTGACATACCCTCCAGCCTTCCCTGCTCTTTCCCCGTTGCATTGCACCCTCAATATGAATTTGTTAGAGCCCAATGCGACCCTTGGATCTTGTGCATCGTTCGACCCTCCTCCGACGCTGCTAGACAATTCATTATCGACTGCCTCTTCCCCGCTTTCTGCTGCATGATTTTCCCCAAGGGAGATACCACTCGTCATGTCCTTGTCACCAAAGTCCTCTCTTGGCTCTTCATCTCGGACACAGATGATGACGATCCCAAAGCATTAGGATCAGACTGTTCAGCGAGCGAGCGACGACACGATACCATTTTGACCATCCTTGCTGCTGGCGTGAAGGGCGTAGCTACGGGAGATGCGGTATTGGATGCCTTCTCCGAAGTGTGGCAGGAGATTTGTAGAGGCATGTCTGCCGTGCTGCAATTTCGCTTCGTTCAAGCCATGAAAGACTACTTCAATGCTGTCAAAGTCCAAGCTACGTATCGCCGGTTAGGCTGTCTCCCAAACGTGGAGCAATACAAACGGATCTGCCGACCAGCGTCGTTTGCTCTCCCTGCCTACATTTTGATGGAATATTCCCTCCATATAGAGCTCGACGCAGAGACATTGCAGAGCCCGGACATAATTCGCCTGCAGGACGCAGTCATTGACCACATTTGTTGGTGCAACGACGTGCTGTCTTGTAAAGTCGAGACTTCCATCGGTGACTACTTCAACCTTCCCTCTGTTTTCTGTGAAGCCACAGCGTGCACTTTCCCAGAAGCCATTCGTCGTGTTGTCGAGGAGATTGAGACGGTGGACAAACTTTGCGTGGAGTTGGTTCATGCGATAGAAGAAGGCGGCCTCATAGAGCAACCAGGGGTACGAAGCTACGTATCTGGCCTGTGTTCATCCATGTCCGGTAACCTCTTCTGGTCTTACAACACTGCTCGCTACAAGAAATCATGCACCAGAGACGGGATTGTCATTGCAGTTGGAGCAGATGCATCCAAGTAGATCTTGGTCTCACCCCTTGTTATGTATAAGAAGCATATGCATCTAACTAAGATCGTGTGGTAGTGTGCTCCAGCAAATGTGCATCACGTTAGTACTTTTCCTATACAATATTGTCCTATAGTGAATTACAAGTGTTGCTCTTAAACTTGTCCTTAACTTCGAGTCAAGTCCCAAGGCATGGAGTATGCCAAAATGTTAGAGTTCCATACATAAATTTCATATTGATGCATATGTAAAGATAGAGTCCATTAAAAGTTTACAGCCTTCTCTTAAGTAACCCTTTTGCAAGCATACTTTTGAAAATTTTGAGCTTTTGAATTAGCTATTTTGTGTGCACATCTAGGAGACTCTCACTGGCATTGATCAATGAACAAGAGATTCAATGCACACAATCTTATTTTCCCACAATTGGAAAGGAGCCAATATCAAAAGACCCTTCATGTGTGTGCACGCGTATTGGGGCAGGGAGGGGTGTGTGACATGCACATGCATGAGTGCATGCATGCGTGCATATGTGTGTGTGTGTGTGTGTGTGTGCATGTGAGCGTGTATGTATGTGTGTATTCTTGTGCATCTGGATGTGTATGTGTGTGGGGAGGGGCAGGAGGTAAGTGGGAAAGGAGAGAGGTAAGAGGGGGTTAGGAGAGTGATAAGGTGGGGGGTTTTGGTGGGGGTACTATGGGTAGATTAATTAGATTGATGTACATACTAAGACTTTCTTGGGAAATTTTTTAAAACCCAAACACGTTGTGTCATTGCTATATTATCCAACATTAATGAGATGCATCAGCTATAAGCATGAACTTTGAAGATGGTTGAAGCGATTACAAGGTCCATTGGATGAATCTACAATGAATATCAAATTTTGGATACTTGAGAACCATAATAAGTTAAAGTTGCATGTTACATACAAGGTGAAGAGAAGTCTTTTAAATAACAAGAAGTTGAGAGTAAATGTTATAGTTTGGATAAAAGCAACGAGTTTGGATAAAATCAATAAACTATAACTTAGACTATGTTAAATGAAGTCAATTAGGAAGTCATGCCTAGGATGTCACTGACCATTCCTCAATTCATATCCCAAAGGTAATCCAATCGGCCTCTTGCAGGACATGGAGGGAATCTGTTGGTCTTCTTGTTTATCATCGGCTCATCCTTCCTCCATTTATCTATTATCCAAGCTACTCAATTTGGTACCCGGGTTCCATCGACAATTGCTTCAATCCCTCAACAAGGAGTTTGAGCAAGAAGAGGTCAATGTATGCCAAACTGATTCTTCGCCTGTGGCAGCGGTCCCTCTCATGGATATGCAAATTCTTGTCATTATGGCAAAAGCACAAGGCCACGCTTTCAAGCAAGTTCTGGTTGATGGGGGTTCTGGAGTCAACATCATCACTCTGAAAACATGCCAAGAGATGGGATGGATGTCGTGGGAACCGGCGCCATTCCTATTCTGCATGTTAGATCAGCGGCGAGTTTGGCCATTAGGGATCATGGGAGTGGTCATCTTGAAGGTGGCCGGAGTTTCATTTGTAGTCTCTTTTGTGCTGTTGAATATGGAGGCTCCAACCTTAGAATACATTGTGCTATTGGGTAGACCCTGGCTGTGGCAAGTGAAGGTCAAACAAAATTGGGAGCACAATGTCATTTTTGTGTGACAAGGCAAGTTCGGGTCACAATGGGTGAAGTGGATCCCCTATCAGAGGCACTGTGACCAGTGCTGGTAGAAACATTGAATATGGGGGATGGCCTAGACGATGACAAAGAAGAGGCATTCCTCAAGGCCAACTTGGATTTGGTACCACTATTTATGGTCGATGTGGAAGGAATTACGGAGCACTATCTTCACCAAAATCCTTTCGCGAGCTCCATTAGCATAGTCCTAGATGAGGTGGCTGAACAACAACAAGTGGTGGCTGGCATGAATTTGTGGGATCTTTTGGAGTAGGAGCGGGAGTTTGATGACCGGATGGAATGAATCACAAGGGTGTAGGAGGATGCGTTTGACACAGTATTTTTGGGGGAAGATGATGCGTCAAAGCCGATGAAAATTAGAACTCTCTTGGTAGTAGAATTTTGAACCATGCTGGTGGCACTACTGATGATTGACTTGTCCGACATGTTTGCCTGGGACTATGTCGATATGAAGGGCTTGGATCCAAATTTCTATGAATATTGGGTGAACTTGAATCCAGATGCATCTTTGACTAAGAGACAAAGGTATCGTATGAATCCGTGTGTGGCTTAATAGGTGCAGGAGAAGTTGGAGTGCCTATTGAGGGTGGGATTCATAGCACCAATTGAGAAGCTAGAGTGGATATTGCCAATTGTCATTGTGCCCAAGAAGAATAAAAAGCTATGAATTTGTGTGGACTATTGCAAGCTGAATGCTACAACGGTACTGGATCCATTCCCTTGGCCTTACATGGACTCAATGCTAGATGAAGTGGCGGGGCATGAGGTGTACTCATTTCTCGACGGGGTACAGTGGCTACAACCAAATCCAGATGGGTCTGAAAGATCAATCAAAGGTTGCATTCATAACGTCTTGGGGAGTGTATGTGTGCACAATGATGTGGTTTGGACTTTGGAATGCTCCATCCACTTTTTAGTGAGCCATGCAGAAAATTTTTGGCCCATATTTGACATAGTTCATGAGGATCTTTCTAGATGGCCTCAGTTTTTTTGGGACATTCACCGAGCACTTGGAGCATCTACGAAAGTGCTTCTAGCATTGTCGGGAAGTGTCTTTCAGTGTGAATCCCATGAAATATGCGTTTGCCACTGAGGAGCGGGAGACTCCTGAGTCATGTCATCTCGTCAGAAGGAATTGTGGTGGGTCCGGCCAAAGTGGCCGTGATCATGCAAGCACCTACACCAATAGTGCCAAAAAGTGTCTGCAGTTCTTGGGTCAGATCCGCTGGCATGGCTGGCATTTGCAATTCTTGGCTCACATGGTGGTGATTCCCCTGAATGTGCTAGCTCATGTGGAGTGAAATGCATTTTTGTGGATGGAAGAGTGCGATAGGGCATACATGCAACTCAAGGTTCAACTCTTGCGTGCACCAGTTTTGATGTCTCTTGACTGGGAGAAAAGTTTTCATGTGCTCGTCAATGCTTTGGACCGAGCCACTGGCAGTATGCTGATGCAGGAGGATGTTGATAGATGGTATTACCCGGATGGCTTTTGGCAGCTGAGAAGAACAATAACATTACTGGACAAGAAGGACTGGGAATGATCTATTCCGTCAAGAAATTTTGGCATTACCTGTTTGGATGACCCCTTGTGTTTCATGTTGACCACTTCGCATTGCTATACCTAGCAAAGCAGCACAATCTCACAGGTTGGCTGGCATGCTGGGTGTTGTTGTTGTAGGAATATGATTTCAAAGTCATCCATCGGCTAGGATCTTAGCATGCAGTGGCTGATTACCTGTATCAATTGGAGTTCGAGGAGATGCTGACTAGAGTGAAAGATGAGTTTCCCGATGCTGAGCTAGATGCAATCTTCCAAGCGGATCCAGTCAAAGTTGGGCCTGCGGTGGTTCTAGAAATCGCATGGCCTTGGTATGATGAGATGGTGTCATTCCTAACCACTGGGGTGGTGCCTAAGTACCTGAGTTGATATCAAAGGAAGAGGATGGCATCGCAAAGCCAATCTTTTGAAGTAGTGCTAGGCCAACTATATTGTAGGCATTTGACGGAGGCCCTACTGCTGCGATGCGTTTAGCCTCATGAGAAACATGTTCTAATGGAGGCCTATTGTGGTGTTTTGGGTGGGCACTTTTCAGGTCTCTTCACAGCAAAGAAGATTGTACAAGCAGGCCTATGGTGGCCAACCATGCAAAAACATGCCCGATGGTTCGCAAAGAGCTCTAATCTCTGTCAAAGGTTGGGTCAACCAACAGATCATGATCGGATGCCCCTACACCCCATTTCGCCACTTGAACCATTTCAAAAATGGGGGTTGGTGCAAACCGGTGGCATTGAGGCTTATGCTACTACTTGCAAGTGCTGCTATATTGCACAGCCTTAACAATGATGCCAAGCACAAATAGTCCTAGTGCTAGGAAAATGGGGCTAGAAGAGAGTGGTCAGGGGAGAAGGCGGCAAACCAAGCATCCAAACGACGGGAAATTGATGATGGCACATTAAAAAAAACAAAAGAGGTCACAACTTGTGCCCTGACTGAATCCGTTGACTGTTAGGAACAAGTGCAAGTAGCAAGACAGATGCAAGAAGCATGGGCAGTTTTCATGGCAATTTCCAATTGCGGGCCATTGTCATCTGCTGATGGAGGGAAGAGTCGTAGGTGCACTTCGAGGCTACCTACTGAACATTGATGGGCTGACAAGCTAGTTGACCCTTTCCTTGGAGGCTGTGCACCAGTATAACTTGGGCAACCATAAGCTTGAAGAGCGTACCAAAGCTCTGATACCACTATAATGAGAATTAATGTTTCAAATCCACAAATCAACCAAATCAAGGGGAAGCAAGCACAAGGATGAAAGAGACGACACGTAGGCTAGGTACAATCTCCCCCCTCTAGGTGAGTGGCTCATTATTCAAAAAGCATAAAAGCTCCGAAAAACACATAGAGCCAAAAATAGTTTGTACAAAAATATCCCTTTGCCGAAAATAAGGGATGCACAAAAAGCTTTAGCTTTTAATCCTTTTATCACCCTTCTACCACTAATTATTACCCATGGCATATAATATAAAACATTACAAATTGTGGCACATGGCCATTACACAAAAATCCATGTGACACCTCAATTAGTATCCTCGCGATATCATCAATCTTCATCATGAAGCTCATCACCTATGCTCAAACCATCAAGTGCACATTAGTAACAATCAAACAAATAATTCACCAAATGAATTATGCAATCAATAATCATAAGGCTAATGCACACATGCGACACATGCCAATAAATGGTGCACTTAATGTGACACATTAATAATCACAGATGGATGGTGCACCATGCGACACATTCCATCTGATGGTGCACAAATGTTACACATCATATATCTCACGGATGGTGCACATGATGTTAAAACATACCGTCTTCACGTAGGTGGTGTAGACTAGCTAAAAGGTTATCAAAAAAAGGAATAAAGGCTTGGGTAAATCTTTGGGACAGTTCTAGCCAAGACTAGATGGATTTGTTGGACATTACTCTTCGGTAGTACGGGATGAATGCTAGATAGCCTCAACTTCTGCAACCTACCCTTGACTGTGTTAGACTGCAATGGCCCACAAGCAGAATAGCTCTTGAACCATCATGTTTTAAAGAGAACGTTCACCATATTAGGAAAACCTATTCACAAACTAACCACTAAAGAATGGCAAAACATGGTTTCCCCTAGTAGAATACCTATAGCCAAACAAATATGGAGGAAAGAATCCCCTTATGATAGTGAGGAAACCTAGAACCACAGGTTCAGCAAGGTTTGGAAATCAACCCCATCTAATAGCCTCTAGTAGCATACATTGTCTACAATTAATACAAAGAAAATTAAGAATTTAAACCTTCTATCATCATGGATTTAGAAAAAGCATGTAGGAACACATGGCTGGGAGGCACTGCCATCTATTGTATCGAGTTTACACTTATCATTTTTTTTAATTCTCCATACTAGAAGTTTGTCTCTCTTGCATACGAGATCCTGCTATCTGTTGAGCACAGACGTTTATTGTTTTCTTACATGGTATCAAAGCCTAGGCTCTAGCAAGAAGATTTGGTAGTGTGTTTCTGTTTGCGAACATATTGTGAGAGATGGCTCTACCCGCAAGACTTTGTATCCCACCATTCGGTGAAAGCGAAAAGTTGGACGGCTCAAATTACCCACTCTGGAAGTTCAAAATGAAGGTAATCCTGAGTGCATAAGAGCTCTAGGATACAGCTACTGGGGCAAATGTGAGGTCGGTTGCAAGACCAAACCCAGCCAATGCAGGGCAACATATAGCACCAATTGCGACATAGATTCAAGCATGGATAAGAAGAGATGCAGATGCACTGTCTTCTATTGTTTGCAGCGTGAGCGATGCGGTCATGGCATTGATTCAACATGTCACCACAGCAGAGGAGGCATGGACGGTCTTGAAAAACCAATACGAGACCACGAATCAGACGCGGATCCAGAATCTGGAGAATCAACTCGCAAACGAGCGACTAATGGAGTCTGAAAACGCATAAAAATGCATCACAAGGGTGAAAAACCTGTGCGACCAGATGACTAAGTGCCCTGTAATCAACACACAAACGTGCCGATTTATCTTTCTTTTGAAAAAACAAAATAGGTGCAGCAAACGGAGATGATAAGTGCCGAATATACCCTGCTCGCAAAAGCTACGAGAGCTGTTGTTCCAGCTCGCCCTCCAAGGCTTTGGAAAGCCGATAGGGGAACTTGTTGGGTGGGTCGGACCCTGGAAGAAGTTCTATTTTGTGGTACTCTGGCCGAATTGGAGGGAGCTGTGGTGGAAGATCATCCCATAACATAATGTCCTGATAACCTGTGAGAAGCTTTGCCATCTTCTGTGCCAGATGAGTCACATGTGGTGTAACCCCTTGGTGAGTACTGATGTAAATCATCGCACATTCGGTCCCTTTGCGGATTGCTTGGCGAGCCTATAGGTGCGATATCAGCGGGATTCCATGAATGCCCCGGTCCCCTTTGATGATGATCGGCTTAGGTAGACCGTCCACAATGGCAAGCGTGTCCCGTCGCCAATCTGGGATGGATGCATGCTCCCAAAACCACTGTATGCCAAGTATCATGTTACAGAATCTCAACTAACTACTGATAATTACGGGAGCTAGCACCATAACTTTCCACCCAGCCAACCTTGCTGGAGCGTGAGAGTACACACAGAGAAAATCAAAATCTGAAACATACGTGAAGGTCCCTTCTCATTCTCTCACTAACTCCAACAAGCCCCATCTCTCTAGATGGATCTAGATGCCACATACCATCATTATAGGGCCTTTCCTAATGCATCTTTTTTTTACCCCTCTCTTGGGATACTTTGAAATCCTTTGCCCCTAGGCACATTTCTTGCATTAGGCCCTTAGCCTTAAATCCACCTAGTCTCGTGCTATCAGCCCTCACCTAGGACCTTGACATTAATTCCCTCTCGATCATTTACATGAAGTGCAAACAAATATATTACAAACGTAGATTCTTAAGGGAAATGTCGACTGATTCTTCCGAGGTCATGCCACCTCAGCTAGAGCGTAACATTCCTTTCCTCTTCAGACATCATCGTCCTTGATCATGAAATCTGGGAATGCTCTTTGTAACTGGTATATGGATTCCTAGGTAGCTTTTGATGGAGGCAGACCATTTACTTACCTGACACAAAAACAATGTGTCACATATTCATGAATATGCTTTTTCATCTTTGGCCAAAAGAAATCTCGTTTCACGAGATCATGTCTTCTCGACTCCTGGACGTCCCGCACATGGGCTATCATGTCACTGTTGAATGACTCTCTGCCTGAGATCATTCTGATTAGGTACTACTACCTTGCCATTTCTTTTCAGCATACCATCCCTTATGGTGTATCTTGCATAAGTTTGGCCTTTTCTGGATGCCAGGTCATCCTTTTTGTTTTCCTCGGGTTTTAACACATGAGCCTTAGGCCATAGACTCTTGACAAACTCCTCCACCTTTTGAGTTTCTCTAATCTCAGTCATTAGAGCACTCTCCAATACCGTAAAACTCATGTTATGCATAATGCATGACAACGCATCAACAACTTTATTATCTTTTCCTCTTCGGTACCGAATCGTCAAACTAAACTCCTGCATGAGTTCTGCCCACCTAGCTTGGTGGCCTCTCAAGTCAGGTTGTTTACAAAAATGTTTCAGAGTATCATGATCAACATCCACATAAAACTCTGATCCATACAAATAATGTCGCCATGTTTTCAAAGCATGGACAAGAGCATACAACTCTAATTCATGAGTTGGCCAATTCCTTTGAGAGGGAGAAAGCTTCTTGCTTTCAAAGGCTACTGGCCTTCCCTCTTGAAGGAGAACTGCTCCTACTGCAATGCCACTTGCATCGGTTTCCAGGAACAATAGTTTCTGGGGATCAACTATTTTTAACACCGGTCCCGTGACCACAGCTTGTTTTATGGTGTTAAAACTTTCTTGTTGATTCTGTCCCCATATAAAAGGTACTTTATCTGAGGTTAGATCAGTCAATGGCGATACTATTTCGGAATATCCTTTGATATGCCTTCTATAAAATTGGACAAATCCCAAGAATGATCGCAAAGTGGTCAGACTCTGAGGGATTGGCCAAGTTAGTATCGCAGCGACTTCCATTTCTAGCCCCTCTGGAGTAATTATGAATCCTAAATATTCAAGTCTAACCATACACAGTATAGTTTTCTTTTTATTTACATAAAGACTGGCTTTCCTCAAAGTACTTAACACTATTCTTAAGTGTTCAGGATGCTCAGTAATACTTTTACTAAATACCAGAATATCATCAATAAAATGTACTACAAACTTAAATCGTTCATAAGCATTACGAATGTAGCTGGAGCATTGGTAAGTCCAAAGGGCATTACCAAAAACTCATAATGACCAAACCTGCTTCTGAAAGCGGTTTTATGCACATCCTCGGCTCTAATCCAGATCTGATGGTAGCCACACTTAAGATCTATCTTGCTGAAAATCATGGCTCCATGTAATGCATCTAGCAAATCATCAATCCAAGCCATCGGATACTTGTGCTTAACAGTGATATTATTCAATGCTCTGTAATCTATATAGAGGCGAAACATATCATCCTTTTTCTTCTTTAATATTACTGGCAAAGCAAAAGGTGAGAAACTTGGTTGAATCTGCCCCAACTTAAGATATTCATCCAATTGCCTTCGCACCTCCGCTTCTTTGGTAAAACTCATTCGATAGGGAGGTCGATTTATAGGTTCTGCCCCCGAGATTAGTTCGATCTTATGCTGAACATTCCGCTCTGGAGGTAACCCATAAGGTAGCTCATCCCTAAAACAGTTAGAGAACTCCTCTGCTGTAAGATCAGCCAGCTTGGCCATTTCACCACTTTGCGCAACATCAGTGCTAGCCGAAGAATCATCAACCGGCTCTACTGATGCTGTACAAAGGAATAAAAACTCTTCTTGAGCTTTTCGGATTTCCATCACGGAAACCAACGGTCCCTGAGGTACATATTTCTTACCTCGTAAGACATACAGCACGTTATTCATCTTGAATTGATATACGTGCTTTTTCCAATCAATGGCTGGATTCTTCCTAGAATGCCACGCCTTACCCAAGGCTATATCTGCATGAGCAAGCTTAGTCATTTCAAAATCAAGCTTCTCAGCATAGTCCTGAATACAAAGCTCCAATTGGGTAACCCTTTGGTCCCATACTTCACTTGAACTTCCATCTGCCATCCTGACTATATACGCATAGTTAGATGGGCTAGTCTTTAACTTCAGCCTCTTCATGATCTTGGAGTTAATTACATTGTGAGTTGATGCCGAGTCAAATAACACAATGACATCATGATTGGCCACTTGCCCTTTCATCTTAATTAACTCCGTATCATTAAAGGCTGTATACCCCATTGCTGCGGGCTTAGATAGGATGTTATCAGGTGCACTCGTTACTAGCTTAGCAACAGACACACATAACAAACAAGGTACTGACCTTTGAGAAGATCCCGTTAGCTGAATCTGCATTTGTTCCGCTTTGGGACTTCCCTCCATTTCCACGTCGCATTCTGAGACTACCATCTCAGCCATCCGACGATCCTTATTTCGTGGACAATCTTTCCACTGATGAGGTTGAAGGCAACCAAAACACAAGCCTTCTCTCCTCACTTTTTCTCTTTGCTCTGGGTTTAAGGGAGACTTTGACCAAGCCCCGGCTGCCATTGGCTTTCCTCTTCACTCCAATGGTGGTACTTGATTTAGGAGTTTCAGTTGGTTTTGCCTGCTTGGCTTGACCACTCGACTGAGAACCACTCCCTTTACTAATCCACTTCTTCTTAAACCCAGATTTCTTCTAGTACCCATACTGGGTTCTGACATACGCAAACCCACTTGGCCTGCTTTCTTGTCATCTTCATAGTTCAGGGCTATGCCTATTGCATCATCCAACGTGTTCGCATACTTAGCCCGAACTTCCATTTTAATCCGATCATTCAATCCAAATATGAAATCTTTCACTTGGATTGATTGAGGTAGGGGTTCATCAACCTTCATTATGCTGTATCAAAACTTATCAGTGTATTCTGCCATTGACAAATTTCTTTGATGAAGGTTTCTATACTGATCCCAAGCGCGGGATGCTTCGTCAGGAGGTAAGAAGTGTTTTCTAAATTCCCTTTTAAACCCCTCCCAGGTAGTGGATGCAATACCATCTTTCTGTTGTTTAATCCACCACCGATCCACTACCTCACTAAACATGTGGGTGGCCTCGTGGATTTTCTTGATATCATTTCTGATTTCACAAATTGTGAACGCCTCATCCCATTTGTGTAACCATGTCTCAATGACATCAGAACTACGGTCATTCATCTGACCAGAATACTTTTTCGGCCTATAATTGGCAATATTAGGTACTTTAGCCCTCCTAGGCTTCGAGCGTATGGACATTAGACTCCGGTTCCATTGGAGCCTTTCCTTTCTCATCTCGAGAAGGTCTGGCAAACATAATGTGTATCACTCTTCTAAGTTGAGACTGCCCTGCATTTTCCTGTAACTGTTACAATAATATCTACTGCAAGGCATCCTCAAGTAATGCAATCCTACCAGATAAGGTGTGAACTACTGGGCGTGACACCTGCTAGGTCGGCCGGACTCCTGACTCTACAGGGTCCATCTTGGAAGATCCTTTTTCTGCTTCCATTCAGGTCAATGGGTGTTTTGATTTTTTTTTTTGATAAATAAATAAACACTGCTAGAAACTGTAATTACAAACTGACAATATTCTGACACAATTCCCTATACTAGGGAATACCTGCAATCCTGACAACTACACTGACCAAGCATAATCCAAAATCTGGCTTTTCCCGTTCCGGCAATCAATTCTGACTCAAGCACAGAGGCATATACACAAGCATAATCTGACCCTGCTTTGAACCACAAGCCTACATACGGGCTGGCTATCCCTTCATGCAAGCTGAATATTCCACACAAGCTAAGTTCAGGAAAAAAAACAAAATGATGAAAACAAGAGCAAATGATGTCGAAAGCCCCGTGGTCTGTTCGCTCCAACCACCCGATTTGATATTGTACTAGATCACGACGCCGGATATCAACACTTGCAATATCTGCTAATTTGTCATGGTCCCCTGTGTATACGATCTTCCTGCTACTGTTGAACCAGTAGATGGTCGTAGATCACGGGCAGCAACACCATAAAATTTTATTGCGCAACTCTGATGGTGATCTCGTTAGCTGCATGCAGGTACATTCGAATCGCTATACAATTACGCCCTTCGAATTATCTGCCTACTACCAACGATCTGTTACCTCGAATGCATCACGCTACAAAAATTCATCCCTTACACGTAACCAACGCAGAGCATTCCAAGTTTCACTGATGCACCATCTCGTGACGACGGACTAGCTCTCGCTTCCACGGCCTGCTCGCTACCGTATCTGATTTAGACTCCTCTTCAATTCAGCAAAACAATATTATGTTCATAGTTTCTTCACAAACCACGCTCAGGATCAATGAAAGCTACATTTCGCTGACGACAAACTACACCCCTTCACAAGCGTGATCCCCCGAATTGCCACACCATGTGCTCTGATACCAAATGTTACAGAATCTCAACTAACTACTAATAATCACAGGAGCTAGCACCATAACTTTCCACCCATCCAACCTTGCTGGAACATGAGAGTACACACAAAGAAAATCAAAATCTGAAACATACGTGAAGGTCCCTTCTCATTCTCTCACTAACTCCAACAAGCCCCATCTCCTTAGATGGATCTAGATGCCACATGCCATCATTATAGGGCCTTTCCTAATGCATCTTTTTTTTACCCCTCTCTTGGGATACTTTGAAATCCTTTGCCCCTAGGCACATTTCTTGGATTAGGCCCTTAGCCTTAAATCCACCTAGTCTGGTGCTATCAGCCCTCACCTAGGACCTTGACATTAATTCCCTCTCGATCATTTACATGAAGCGCAAACAAATATATTACAAACATAGATCCGTAAGGGAAATGTCAACTAATTCTTCTGAGGTCATGCCACCTCAGCTAGAGCGTAACATATCATCTCACACTTGAGCAATGGGGTGATGATGAAGTCCTGTGCAAAGGTGGCCTTCTGTACCTGAAATGTGAACTTCTGAGCTGTCTGAGTGACTTGGGTGCGGAGATCAGGAGCAAACCCGTCTACCATAAATCGATGCGAAATCAAGGTGCACTCTGCTTGCTTTGCCAACCGGGGAGTGATGGCATCCTCAGAACTCCTAGGGTCAAAAAGAATGACAAACCGGTGTTCCTTGGCTATCCCGTGAGCGTGGATCAATTCTTTCGGCTCTACTTCGGCTGCGCCCTTCTTCTTAGCTTCAAACCGTATCTCTGGGATGGGGTTCCAAGCGGGGAACATAGCATTGGTGGATGGGGGGGATCGGGAGTCACCTGGGGCGGCTGTGGCTACTGCGATGGTCAAAACGGGCCCTTTGGAAGCTTTTACTGTGACCCATTTTGGACAATCCCTCTTGCCATGCCTAATACTATGATAAAAGAAACACCGGTTTTGGTTCATGTACCGCTTCTGTTCTTCTGGGAATAAATAGCCCCTTGTAATGCCTGCCTTTGATTTCTCGTCGAGAGACATCTTCCGCATCCTTTCATGCGAGCCACTAGCATCATCTTTCTTGGGCTCCTTCTAGTGCTCTCTGGTCCGTGTGCCTGACCCTGCCTGCAGAGTAGACTGCTGTGATGGTCGAGGGTTGGACTGTGACTGTACATGCTTGGGCTTGCCTCCGTTCAGCTACATCTCTTGATTCTACGCGAGGACAAGCGCCCTATCGTACGTGGTGGGTTCAAAGTTCCGCATGGCAAAACGAATAGTCGAATCGAGACCTCGAATGAACTGCTTCAACTTCTCGGCTTCCGTCACCCCTAACAGTTGCGCCATTGTGATGACCTTATTGTTGTACGTCAACACAGGCAAACTATTTTGGGCTAGATGAGCGAACTCGTCTTCCAAGTCAGTTAAAAACTGAGGAAGAAAATGAGCTTTGAGATTTGAAACGAATCTTGCGCACTCATAATACGTAACTTTAGAGATCGGGTCTATAAACGTACCTAACCAATGCTGCCACCACGCAACCGCCTCACCTGTAAGATGCGGGGCCACGAGATGTACTTTATCTTGGGAGTCAACAATCTGAACGAGTGGAAAGTGCACCTTGTGCCACATGGGTTGATTGCATCTTGAGTCTAGCTATATAACTAGCCTACATTATATTGTGATCACATCTTGGTACAGAGTTGCTTGAGTGTGCCTACATCCTGTGTCTCTCCCTTATGGCTTACCTTGTATGCCTTGAGCCTCCATAGTTATTACAATGAACTTATGTGCCCTAGGCTTAGCACGATCCCACATTCTTGACAACCTTTTGCCATCTAAAGCAACTAAAGAAAAAAAACAAAAATCTATGCAGAGAACAAATAGTAGAAAACAAAAAACAAAAAAATGGACAGTAAAATTTAGAAAAGCTAATGAGAGAGGGGCACACTCGCTCATCCTATACATAACTAGAAAGGAAGTGTGACACCTCTCCCCATACATTGTATATAGATTTGTGTTCTTTCTTTTACAATATTCTTATTTGATAATTTTTAAATATTTTCACTTAAAATTTTCATTATTTTGGGTTTTTCTGAAAGGGGAGGAGATTCCTACTTACCAACTTAACATGTATAATTAATCCCTTGTACCTGCTTAAAATGATGCTACAAGAAACTAACTAGCCCTCTCTTTTCCATGCATGTTCTTGTCGGTGAGTGGGCATTAGAGAATGGAACAAAATGACCTTGGTAGATAAAAATATATGTATAATAACACAAACATTCATGTGATCATAGTCCAACCCATAATATCTTAAAAATCACAATGATGATTGCTTCCATGTTATCAAAGAAAAAACTCACAAGCTTTATACATTTATTGGTTGGGATTTAATTCCCAAAAAGAACTAATTTATGTTCATCATGAATAATGAAAGGACTACCCCTGGTAATTAAAAGGAGGACCAGTTCCAATGGATCTTGTATTGCATCCAATGTCTATAATCCACCTAATTGTTTTTGTGCCTCTTTCTAAGAAATTTTGAAATAAAGTTGAGTTTATGTTTAAAATTAGCAATTATGTGCTCCATAACAAAGTGAAACCATAGGATATCAGATTCAACCAATTAATAAATACAATAAGATGATATATTATGAAATCATATAAGTTTCTTTCTTTCTTTCTTTCATTATTAAAAGGAATTCTAATCTTAACATACTACAGTAGGAAAGGACATCCACCCTACCAAAAAAAGTATTGCTATGTGAAAAATCAAAAAATTTAAGTAAAATATTTCATTACACTCTTTGCAAATCAAATAGTTTTTTTTTTTTTGGGAATTGCTCCTTTGTAATCATTAAATGTCATTTCAACTCTGCATTTTAGCGTCAAATTTTTTGTAGATTCTTATGCATGTATCTTACACATGTTCACTATTTCACTACACTTTGCATTCAAAATAAGCACATTACATCTCCATATAAATAAAATGCATCTAGCTAATAGAATTCACCTAATAGATGCAGAAATTTTATTTTCCAAATTATGTCAATTTCTTGAATTTTTATGAAGGACTCTCATTTGTGATCACTTCATACTTCATTGTTCGGGTCTTCATGACAATTTTTGGAATGTTTCTTGTTTGTTTTCAATGCTCATGAGATTGAACATGCAAATTCTCTTTTGGCTACAACCTACATAAATCGTGGTCTTCGGATTTGCAATTTTGGTCTTCGGATTTGCAATTTTGTTTCTGCCTACGCACTGAGGAAACTTTATTGTGATGAAGAATTAGGCTATTCATGTAGCTTTGTCACTTGCTTTCTGAAAGGTGGGTGGGCCTTCTTCCTCAATTGTCTCTTATTATTTATTCCATCTACATGGAACACACCAATGCATCACTATCATCACCATCACCACCTTTTACAAAATCTATCCTTCTAACCCTTCCCTCCTCCGTCTATATGTACAAACAATCCTACTACATTGTATCCATCATTGTCAAAATCAAGTAGTTCTCATCCACCAATTTCCACTACACACACTTGCTTCCCTTATAATCCTACTTTTCAATCCCTCACATTGCTTGCAAATCTCAAGTTGTGCTCTATATCATCACTACAAGTAGGCTATATAACTAGGGCTTAGGATCTCTCTTACTTCGTTGATTTAAAATATGTAGTTGTAGCATGTCCTCAATCTTTCATTAGCTAAGACTTGAATTCATCGAGGAATGATGCATGTCTAGTGATTGATTCTAATACTTGTTGTTGAAGTTGAAGTTATTGCCATTGTTTTTATTCATAATTTCATCCATCTGGTCTTATTGGTGTAATTTCCAAGGCTTGTTTTCTGTATGCAAATTTTGGGTTCTCATCACCTACTACTTTTAGTTGTGGATGAAATTGCTCAACTTTGGAACAATAGATCATATTCAGCATTGCCGCATAAAATTTCTATTTTGCATATTGTATGAGGATTGTATGTAGTTGCAACATAGTAATCAATAATACCTTCTAGTTGAGATAGCTATAGTAGATTGGTCCTCTCAACAAGGCTATATAACTTGCTTGTGAGGTACGAACTAGGTCGATATCCTATCGTCAAGTGGAATCAATTTGCTTAGTAAGGTAAGCATCAACAAAGTATCCCATGCATGTAATATGCATGCCTATGATGTGATATATCTATTTGTACGGTTGTAGTAACCCAATCAATTTCACACATGGTTGGGGATAGGCGAGCTGGCTCTAATATTTGTTTGCATAAGTAGCTTTACAAATTAATTTAAGGTGTGAAAACATGTTATGGTTGGTGCACTACTAGTTTCAAAAGAACAATCAAACATGGTTCCACATGACAAAATCATGACACTATAGCAATGAAGATCATTGCCTGGTCTATCATGCTTTGTAGTTGAATAAAATACAATAAAAATAATAGCAAGTAGACAATGCATAGCATGAAACAAAACTAGCTCATAGCAAGAATGTGGTTTGTACTAGCAATATTATCAAGACACATGGCAAAAAAGGGACTGAAAGAGCACAAAAACAATAAAACAATCTCAATCCCACAATGGTGAAGCAAAGCAAAGTAGCACAAGCCACAAGAATATGTGCAAGGCAAGCTAACCCACTAATCAAAATATAGGCGATTACTCCAGCACAACATAGAAAGTAGTAATAGGTGTTGGACCAGTGTGGTAGTGTGGTGTGACCACGTGTGCTAGTACGTGTACCTCTAGTGGTAGGTGTGATGGGAGATTCCTCTCCTAGATTATAGGATCTAGATTCTTGTGTGTGACCTCATCTATGAGGTGTTGTGCGTGGGAAGATAAGGCTGCATCCTCCTTGGATTGTGATGGAATCACTCTCAAAAAAATCTGCATACTTTTGAATCCTCCTTGGATTGTAATGGAATCACTCTCAAAAAAATCTGCATACTTTTGATAACCTGAAGCTGTATGCATTTTCTTCCTGAAGATACAACGACATTCTACCCTGTGGTTTCTTGAATCAGTTCATGGATTATCTTGCTTGAGATCGTGGCTGATATTGCATTTCATCGCTTACATTCATAGAAGACTACCATTGTTCCAGAATGCGCTACAGTTTGCTGCCCAGACTTTGAAGAATCAGTGTGCTATCTATCTTCTCTTGTTGACCCGACTTGGAGCAGACCTGCTGTCGTACTTAAAGGGAGATTTTTCTTGAGCATGTTACCGTCAGTTGTCTCACGAGAAATCTAATGGAAGCAAATCGAGTAACCTCCTTGTTCATTTAACTGCGGTCCAGATTTTGTTATCATCCCATATCTTCTCTGAAATTCCCAATGTTTTTTTTACTAGCGCCGACTCATAGCATCATATGGCGCTTTCATGGGCACTTTCAGCTCGTTTTCTCTCTATCTTCTGTCAGCTTTCATATGAAGGAGAGCCAAGAGCAGCAGATGTCATTTTTGGGTCATTGACAAAGGGCGTTGCCTGTATCCTGAAGGGCTCGTTGTTATAACATACTCCAGCTACATCTGTGTTCTTTCTTCAACTTTGGCTATAAAGTGCATGTTGCTTCTCTTGAAAACCAAGTACTGCTCGTGTAAACTTTCATGAGCATGTTGGACTATCTCAAGAAAGAAGATCTGCTTCCAACCCCTTGAGCCTGACAACAATTCCCCCATCTCCCACTCTTCGCTGCATTCGAGCCATGACTCACATAGTTCTAACAAATCTGGGTTTTATACGGGATATGGAAGCTACCAGAGTGTTATTGCAAGACCATTCAATGGGCAGTGCTACATTCAATGAGTCTTGTGCATTTCTGGGAGAACGAACGTCTCATTACAATAGTGCTGGATGCTTGCTTAGCTTTTATGCAAGTCTTTAGAATAGCAAAAGTGAAACATGGGAAAACTGTTAATGTCTCCACGCTTATGGAGTGCCCGGGGATTCACATGGGGGAACTTATGATATCACGTGAGTGTACAATAGGGGGGTTTTTTGAAATGAGGAATAAGCTTATACATTAGGGGTGGGGGGCCTTTTTATTTTTTCCCAATATTGAATTTAAGTTAGGGGGCCCATGCCATATTTAAGAGGAGGGGACATAGTATAGGCTACCTTGGGTAACTAGTCCGAACAAGTTTGGTTTTGTGTATGGTTTTAAATAGTGACAAGGAAAGTAATCTAAATTTTCTTATTGTGTAATCTAAATTCTTGAGAAAGAACGTAGATTTAAGGAAAGGGGGGGACATAATAGAATTTTGCTGGTATATTATAAGCTTAAATAGGGGTGTTTTATCATCCTACATGGATCTTAAATAGGGGGTTTTCTTGAAGTTCATGCATGCAGGTGACGTCTCCCTTTAATGAAGAGTGAATCCCCCGGGATGGAGTGTGGCTGGTGTCCTTCGGAATCATCATTGTGGGTCATCTCCATGAAACAAACGTTTTTATACAAACAATTTTATGCAACGATTGTAATCTCAAGACAAGTGATCTACGATGTCTCACCATTAATTTCTCCTTGTGCCAATCCTGCAACTGACAGCTCTCCTATTGCTCCCCACCATAATAGTATTTGGGAATATGATCTTTATAACTTCCTTGTCGTATCTCTCAGCAGAGTGACGTCTAGTTTTCCTATTGCTTGCACTAAGGATGGTAGAAACCTTGACACCATCCTTGCACCTAAAATTTTTATGCGGTCTTTGTTTCCTAAAAGTGATGAATTGGTACAAAGCCACAGTGGAAGCCGAGGGCACTTTTTTCATGTGTTGGAATTGAAGACGCTCGCTTCATCCCCTTGTTTGCTCAAAAGATCAAACATTATTTCAGACATCTACATAGAGTTTTTGGGGGACATCAATCTCCTCCAACAAAGGTGCTGAAACAATTGACATTCTGGTCAATAACTTCACCATGGAGTGCATAGTGAGTTTTCTTCATAATCTTTGGGAATAAGCAATGGTGACGACACCACAAAACTTCATCGACATCTCTTTCATTGAGGAGGGATTCATTCTCAATTTTAAGAGTCATGCTATGATTGCTACACTCACTGACATATTCTTCAAGGGCATTCATGCCAAGATCTACATCGACACTCGGATTCAGGATGTGCATACACCTGTATGCAACAGTTGTGCGAAGGACATCTCTCATTTAGAGAGATCTACATTTATTTCTGTGTGTCGGGTTCTCTGCCTTTGCTATGCATAAAATGAATGTATTTCTAGAGTCATGTGTGATAGGTACTTTGCCTTGGGTAGTCCCCCTAAAATGATGTAATAATTGTCTTTCATTTTGTGTGCGCCTTATTTCATAAAAGGCTCCACTTATTTCCATGTATCCAGTTAGGAGAGAGGGGGGGGTTATGTTCTTTCCATCTATCAGGCATGGCGGAGTTCCAGGATCTTGGTGTAGTCCCTAGACCTATGAGTTGGTCATGCATCCATGCTTAGAGTCTCTGATCATGTTGACACCTAAGCCATGAGAGTGCTTGGTTCAACCTCTGAATTATGCTCAAACATTAGCCTCTGAGATTGCATGGGATGCATAGTCTAGAGATGTCATTGTTTCTCACCCTAGCTCCAAAGGGGGGTTTGTTGGATATCTCGGAGTCCTAGTATGTTAGTGTGGTGTGACCACATGTGTGCTAGTAGGTGTAGGTGCCACCTCTGGTGGCAGGTGTCATGTAAGATTCCTCTCCTAGATTATAGGATCTAGATTCTTGTGTGTATGACCTCATCTATGAGGTGTCGTGTGTGGGAAGATAAGGCTTGCCTAGCCTATAAATGAGGCTATGTACGTGTTGTGATTCGTATCAATCAACATCAGTTCCATTGCCTCATGATTGTCTCCATTATGTGATCGATCTCTCTCTCACCCTGATTCCAACAAAAGATAGCCCCACAATAGAGAACGAAGCAAGTATCCTTGCAATGTAGCAACAGTGGAAGGCTAAGCAAAAATCAGGGGTAGACATGCAATAGGAAGGGAGATAGTCGTCGGGTAGAAACACGAGCATGGGTGGAGAAAAATCAACAACTTGGAGCATGCAAAAGTACTAGCCTTGTTAACAACCACCCTCGTTTTTCACATTACCCAATTATTAACACTACCTCTCAAAGGTACTTCTATAGTGTAGATTTGGACTCTCTTTTTGTGAAGTGTATTGTTTTGAAGAAATTTAATTCAATTGTGCATTACAAAGTGGTGTTACTGGGTTCATCCTACAAATAGCCCAATGCACTTTTCAAATCATATATTTCTCCTTTGCATCTAAAAGCACACTATACTAGAAAGTAGGGCCACACACATTGTGGTCTTTTGTCAAGTAACTCTATCAACATTTCCTCCTTAGAGGGATTGCTATACTGGAGAGTTGGATTCTCTTTTTTGTTGATAGTCCAACCGACCAAAAAGCTATTTACTTTATGATTTGCATCCAAAAATGCCTCCACTACGAGGTCATATAGTAGGAGGAAATGCCCACATGCACTTGCACTCTTATTTTATTTCCCTCCCTTTTTTGCCCTTCACTCTTGCCACTCTTACTTTTTCCCACTTTATTTTACCAAGAATTTCATGCTACCTCCCTCGATGGTCAAAGTTACTTGATATGAAGTTTTTCTCTATTGATTGCCTCAAACCTTTCCTTGCATATTTGGATCAAGGTGACAACGCCCTTGATCAATGTATTTGCCCCCCCTCACCAACATACTCCTTCACATTCCACCTATGAATTGGGATAATTCCCTACTTAGCTACATGTACATAGCTATCAATATTTGTAGGAGATGATATTTTCTTAGTATACATTTCATAATCTTAGTAAGATAGTGTCTTGTCCATTAGTTTCCACATCACAATTGAAACTTTTGATAGTCATTACTCGTGATAAAATATTTGGGTTTACTTTGTTTCTTGCCATGCCTCCAATAACCTCCCCACTTTTTCCACCATGAGCTCACTGGGATGTCATGTACTTTGATCCTTTGTTAGTGAGGCACCCTAGGATTTGTCCTCAAGATCATCTCCACTTTTTCCACCATGAGCTCAATAGTATGTCCTGATTATGGTACTTCTTTAGTGAGGCTCCATAGGGTTATCCTCACCATTGTATATCTTGCTAAGCCATCATGATCTTCCACCACTCAACATGTCGCCTTTAACTTCAAGCACCCCTTCACAACCTGATGTTGTAGACTCCACCTCTCATTGCCACATAATTTGAGGGAGAGCCTATTTGCACATCCATGGTCAATTACTTGTCAAATCTAGAGGTGTTGGCTCCATCAAGTTCCTTTGTTGTATGCTTATCATATTGTTCATTGCTAGAGCATCAATTCTTTGCCACATAATTTGAGGGAGATTCTATTTCCACACATGATCAATTCCTTGTCAAATCTAGAGGTGTTTGCTCCGTCAAGTTCCTTTGTTATATACTTATCAAATTGTTCATTGCTAGAGCCTCAATTCTTACAATCAGTCTGTGCTATTTAGGCATGTACCTTGGAGATTCGACTTGTAGTTCATCAACAAAAAAAATCATTGACTTCAGATTTTCATGAGCCTCCACTTAGGAACCCACTTTACTTGCCCATCTTCATTTGGGCCCAAGGATGAGCAAGTTGTATCTTAGTGGGCGAAGATCATCCCTCACCTCAATCGATATTGACATGGATCTTACATATCCTTATCAAGAAGGTTTTCCCCCTTGATACACATTTACATACCCCCTGTAATTTGCATATCACTTCTATATTTTTCACATTTTGATCATGGAACATACTTCAAAGGTGGGGACATGTTTACTTGTTTTTGGGTTAACACATTGGCCATTTGTGTTTACTTGTATCCACGGCTTATTTTGTTGCAACACAAAAGAGATGCACTAAGAGCTTATTGATTCACCACCCAACAATGCCACTATATAGTTGGTCATGGGCTTATTCTTTGACCTTTGATTTAGCCATAGTTAGCCTAGCATACTCTATATAGCTAAGTATGTTGTACTTGGTTACTCCTTGCCAAACTTAATGTGTCTTTCCTTTACATGTGTAAACACTAACTTAGTGCACACCACTTATGATAGACTACACTGCATCCCACTAAACCCAAACTAGTGGACACTAGTTATAACCTCACAATCATGCCTCCTTGGTGCTATCCTTCTTTACGTGTCTACTATTGGTCTTAGCTCTCCTCAGCTCGATCTTATCAATTTAATAACATAGCCCCCACATCATGGAGAGTTTTCATCCTCCAAAATAGAATTCAAAAACCTTCTTAGGATAGTGCTTACCTAAGTAAACTTTTGCCTATCCTTCCATTTGACTAAACATTCATGTCTCACCAAATGCGTAGTTTGCTTCTTCTAAAAGTCTAATATCTTTTTAGGCTTGTGTGGCAAGGATGGCAACTCAATCAACTCTATTAAAACTTTGTTGTCGAATATGTAATCATCAACACTATTTAAAAAAATCCTTCTCACATGGAAGAATGGATGAACTCTACAGCCTTCAAGTAAAGATAGCTTGTTAGAAACTTCTTTAGCTTTTTTAATTATTATGAATGGTCCACAATATTGCGGCAACAATTTTGGAACTACCCACTCTTTAAGAATTTTGAACGATCAGGACCCTTTAGTAGACATTATCTCCTTCTTTGATGACAACTCGTCTATAGCTTTTCTCAACATAGATTTTAGCACGATCTTGTGCTCCTTTTACATTATCTTTTGCAATTTTCAACATATCATTAAGATCTTCAAAAAAAGCCTTTGCTTTTTGGACTTTTCCCTTCTCTAGTCCAATGGTCATGGGAACTCAAGGTTGAAACCCATACATTAACATGGACTAAAGAATTTATCCCAATGCTTTGAACTATTATAAATAAACTCTAATACAAGCAAACAGTCTTACCAATTAGTTTGCTTTTTTATTTATGTAGGCATGTAGCATATCTTCAAGGGTTTGGTTAACTCTGTGAATGGTTAGTTGAGCTCATACTTAATAATGTGTCCAATCTTTTGAATGTTGCTCACCAAAAATGACTATTCAAATTTGTATCATGATTGCTTACATCGTCAGCAAGAAGCCTATATCAGCAATAGGTGCAGTTGCATTCATGTCCCTTGATCTAGTATTGACTAGAGTAATATGATATATTGGAATGTGTTAATCTCCATGGGTGACGTAATGAATTAGGTATGTAACGCAGTCATACTCTTCCTCCAAAGGCATCAGATGTTCATGCAATACTTCCGTTATGTGTTCAAGTTCTACCCAGTCTTGCAACATTTCTTCCACCAAGACTTGGTTCATTGGTGTTATGCATGGAGGTGGTGGTTGAGGTCCTAGCACAGGTGGCCCTTAATGGCAAAGTTTAAGGCTTATAAGCTCCTTGATCTTGCTTGCTGATCCTACTGCATTGGGTTGTAAAGGTGGTGTTGGTAAAGTGAGCTGTGGTCTTGCTTTATAAGCAAGTTGTCTGGTCTTGGAAACCGACATTGTGATGTGCCATGATTACCCCAGTGGACACAATGTCTGTAGAATTGCATGTCTTTCCCTCAAACGAGGACATTCATTATTAGGATGATTTTGTGAACACACTCCACACCAAACATGATCTCTTCATGGGTATAAATGTGGTAGTGCTAGGCTCTCTGTGGGTACCGCTCCTGACCCTTTTTGGTTTAGTCTGGCCACTATTAATTCTGCCATCTTTTTGTGCTTATCAACGTCTTTAGGCTTTTTAGCAGATGATGTTCCAAACAAGGATGAGCCAATTACTGAGGGAGTTGGCAAGGTGTCTTCACGGTCCTTGTCCATCATGTTATCACTCAGTTTTATGGCTACCTTACTACCCAATTTGAATGATGTGGGTGAGAATAATAGATCATGAAGTTTCTTGCTTTTCAAACCAAGTAAGAACCTTGGCAACAATTGAGCATCATTTAGCTTTTCATGTGCCTTGCATTCGGGATTCAAGTGCTTAATCCTAGCAATATAATCCCTTATTGACAAGCTCTCTTGTACTACTTGGTAGAACTGGTTGATTGGACTCCATTTAGGACCGCTAGGAGCAAATCCTACTATAAAGGCTTTCTTTAATTCAGCCCAGCTGATCTTAGACTCTGGCTCCAATCCTCGGAACCATGGTCCTGCCTTTTCGTCAAGAGTAAGTCCAAAAGCATTTACTTTCTATAGATCACCAACATCGCCAAATGCTTCACAAAATTGCTCAAAAATTTCCGCATGGGAGATGGGATCAACTTCTCCTACGTACTTGGTAAGAAGCTTGCTGATGTCAATTGGTCTATTCCTGGATGCATGAGTATCTCTAGTAGTAGCTGGTGTTGCAGTATTGGGAGTAGGTGCCCCCCTTCCTAGTGCTTGCACTAAGACTCTCATAGCATCGTTTGTGACTACAATTTGTGATATGGGTGCTGGGTGGCAAATATACAGGTGGTGGGAATTGTGGACGATACTCAGGAGGGTATTATGGAGGATATGGACCATAAGATGCAGATGTTGTATACGGTCTTGGATTTGATGGAATTGGCATAGGAACTGGGGTTGGTCTAGTAGAGGGTATAAATCCTCTAGGCATTGGCATGCTAATTCTAGGCCTTGCTATGGTTGTCATCACGATTGGTCCTATTGGATTGATAGGAATTGATGATGTCAGTTGTGTTGATGGGAACATAGTTACAGGATGTACATGTATGGAGTCATATGCAAGATAGCTTGGTGTAGGCATATCTGCAGTCCTATATCTGCACAATACTACCAAATGAGAGATATCTTACCATATTTATCAAAATGATGCATAGTGCTTGATGTAAGCTTTGAGATGGTATACAACACCTGTGAGTAAAAATGTCAAGTGAGAACCCAAAAGTGTGAGTTATAGATTCAACACTGTTAATTCAGTTAAGTGTCAATTAACCCAACTTAAGGTTGTAAAGTAACCCAAAGGGTATGATAATTCCTATATGTATCTCAGTTATCATAGATTGAGAGGTGAGATTTAGGGGGAGAGGAAGAATGCTTCATCACACATAGAGGTGAGAGAGATGATGTGGCACAAACGTGTAATCCATCTTCTTGGCCAGTTGTGGGGATATGGCATCCTCTAGCCTTGCCCTCCTTCTTACCTTCAAATATGACTAGAGGGATAGGGTTTAACGATAACAAGACTGCATGCATGGCAGAATTTTGAGATGCGGGAGTCACCTTAGCTGCTGCGCGATGGTGGAAGCTGGTGCTTTGGTAGCCTTTTCGGCTTGCCACTTGGAACAATCCTTCTTGCCATGCCCAATGGTGTGGTAAAAGAAGCATCTATTCTTCTTCCGATACCGCTTCTGTTCATCAAGATGGAGGAAACCACCCGTGCTCTCGTTCAGTGTCTTTTTAGGCTTAGATTCTTTCTTACCTCTGAATGTGCCTTGATTGTCTTTGTTCACTTCTTTGTTGTCCTTTTGTTGTGCTCCTTTACCCACCTGGGGTGATGACTGGTGCCTGCAAGGGCTTTGCACTTGATAGGACCTAATTGGGCTTATCCCCATTCAGCATCATCTCTTGATTCTGTGTGAGGACTAGTGCTCGTTCGCAAGATTGCGGGTCAAAATTTCATACGGGGAAACAGATGTTTGGATGTAGACCTCGAATGAATTGCAAATGGTGTGACCCTAGGACATTGTGTCCAAGAGAGGGATATCAACCGATTACAACAAAGTGGTTGATTAGGGATGCAGCCCCTTATCAACTCATTGCAGGCCAGTTGTACAAAATGGGTAAGGACAAAATACTTCGAAAATGTGTCAGTGAAGATGACTTCATAGTCGTCTTAGAAGAAGCCCATTCAGGTATTGCAGGAGGTCATTTTGCAACGGATACCACTACAAGAAAAATATTACATGCCAGCTTATGGTGGCATGCGATGTTTAGCGATGCTGTAGAATTTGTTAAAAGATGTGACCCTTGACAAAGAGTGGCAAAACCGTAGAAATGGGACATAATGCCCTTACAAGCAATCCTATCTATTCAACATTTTGAGAAGTGGGGGATAGATTTCGTGGGTCCCATTAGTCCAGCTGCAAAGAACACACAAGTGCGATACATTATCGATGCTACGGATTACTTTACCAAGTGGGTAGAGGCTCGAGCAACAAAAAAGAATGATGCACGCTGGACAGCCAAGTTCTTGTATGAACAAGTAATCTCACGATTTGGATGTTCGCTGGAGTTGGTGAGTGATCGGCTCACACTTTATCAACGACGTCATCACAGTGTTGACCAGTGAATTCATGATAATCCATAGAAAGTCAACACCTTACTATCCAGGAGTTAATGGTCAGGCTGAAGACATTTTGTCTTATCATGACCAAGACAGTTGAAGCTAGTTGAACGGATTGGGAGCATAAGCTAACAACTGCTCTCTGGGCTTATAGGACAGCATACAAAGTTGCCACCAACTATACACCGTTCAATTTATCATTTGGTGTTGAGGCAGTAATGCCCATGCAATACCTTGTGCCAAGCTTGAGAGTAGCACTGAAGGAACGACTTACTGAAGAAGCCTTAGCCGAAACACTAGAGGACTTAGAACAGTTAGAGGAAATGCGCTTGCGTGCAGCTTATGGCATGAGAGTCAAAAAATTACAGTGCAAGCGATGGTTTGATCGAAACCTAAAGAACACGGATCTTCAAGAGGGTGAGCTTGCCCTATTGTTTAGTGTTTGTAACGAAAAACTTAAGTTGAAATATCAAGGCATGGGTCCTTATAAAGTAGTGGAGATAACGCTACAAGGAGCAATTAGAATTGCCATCTTGGATGGAGTGATAATCGACGGCTTCCTCAATGGAAGCAAACTTAAAAGGTTTTATGGTCCACTCACCCTAGAAGCCTTATAGGCTATCCATCGTGACCAAGAGAAAAAGAAATAGGAAAAATCTCTTAAACAAAAGGCTCAAGAGGAAGCCAAGAAACGGATAACAAAAAGTCAAAGAAACAAGAAAATGACCCTATACAAAGCAACCATACAAGGCAATGAATCCGTAGAAGAACATGTTATTGACGCTGCTAGATTGATGATTGAGTTACATGTTTCAAAGTCTTCATTTGTGAGTTGCGATGTGCTAATCGATCTAGGGGCAAGCAACAATTTCATCTCACAAGAGGTTTGGGAAAGCCTACCTCAGGTACCTCTCACCTCTATCTCTGCTTCAGTACATTCGACAAACAAAAATTTATGAAAAGTACTGGGATCGATAAGTTTGCCAATTAGCTTAAACAAACATGAGCTAACTTGTAAATTCCACGTGATGCCTACAGGTATGCTAGAAGAAAACATAGTACTTGGGTGGACTTGGTGCTACCAAGTCAATTGCCAAATTGATTGGAGAACCCGTACAACTACACTTACAAATGATGGCCGCATGTCGGTAATCGAGTTGATCAAAGAGGATGATCCATCTACCGCACAAGTACCAACACTAAAGCCAACAGCAGTCAGCATCCACAAAGGCATACATCAATCTGCTCCATCAAAAGTTCCAAAGACAACAAACAAAGTTTGGGTGAAAAAAGATCTATTAAAAGCCCAAGGGTATTATGAAGGTAACAATCAAGTATGGCTACCACGCAAACCTCATCATCCTAGCCAACCCCGAGGCCACACCTGCAAGCCCCATTACAACCGAAGAAGAACCTCTTTAGGACTAAGGAATATATCCACTCAATGGGTATACAAGGACCTCCTAAGGGCCCAAGGGTACTATTAGGGGAACACCTTAATATGGGTGCCAAAGGCTACTCCTCTAAATGTTCCAGCCACCCGAAATCCCTCCAACCGTCCTCCTCAACAAGCTATAATCCCAAGGATGCTTTGGAGACCCAAAGAAATTCAAACTCAAAAACAAGTAGTAGTCACATAAGAACCTAACCTGAAAAAAGGGTTAGTGGCACAAGAACCTATTGTACCTACAAAAACATGGAAGGCCAAAATCACAAAGGTAGCCACACAAGAACGTACCGTTGAGATTACACATTCCCAACATATGGAAGAAAACCCTTTTTGACATTTTGCATCATTTCAAGGGCTTCCAACTCAATAGCAATCATCAAGGGCTGTGGAAGTGCCACAAGAACCTAACCTGAAAAAAAGGTTAAAACCACAAGAAGCTTCCACACAACAATACAAGTCAGCTTGCATAGAGGCATCCCATTCACCTAGTGGATTTGTCGTCGCCCCATCTGCTAGGTTGACTAGCAGGCTGGTTGGTTGAATTTTCGGCTTTCCCCAGGCTTCCCAACATTGCCTCATGATAAGGCTTACTCCTACCCCTCCATCTAATATTGTCGTAGCTTTGTGGTTATGGTAAGATATAGGTATCACGGCATTAGTGTCCTCACCCTCAAAGTAGTGACCTAGCTTGTTGAATGGCACCTTAGGAAGAGGTTTCCCTTTTGATTGAGTACCATCATTGTGAAATGAGGGGGTTGACTCTGGAGATTTCTTGGCCTAGCCTTGGCCTCTTGGTGCAGGAAGCCACCCGTTCATCCAGTCAGAGAGGTCTCTCCAAAGGGTCGAACATCCTTGCAGTAATGTGGATATGGGCATTTGTACCTCAGTGGGCAGGAAGGTAGTGAGACTTGCTATGTCCCTTGGTCCTTCTGCTTGGCCCATTCCTTGTGATTCCGGCTCATCAAAGCCATAGAAGGACCTACCCATGAAATCAAGTTGGGAATTGGCTTCTTCTTCTTGAGCCTGGTCTACCTCGGACTCTAGGTTTAACTGTGATGTTACCCAGTTGTGGAGACTTGGCTACTTGGATGCAAGGAAAGCTGAACATCGACTTCACCGACAATATCTTCTCGCCAAAAAGTCAAGATTGGGTGAAGCGGCAAGTCAAGGACACATTCCAAAAGTACTCTTCATGGCTAACTTCCAAGTACAATTCAATTGTTTAAGCCATGATTGAGTCACATTGCATCATAGATAGGTTGTGTATAGCCTAGGATAGACTACATCCAGAGTCATTCAAGTGTCTATAGTCAGTCCATGTCATTTTTATTGTCTTACTTGAACCAAGATTTAGCACTCACCCATAATCATGTCAGGTCTAGACACACTTCTAGGGTCCAATCAACTCATAGGTGCCAGTCCTCGATAGTGCATCCACAAGTGCTATAGCATCACCCAAGCTAGAAAATCATATTGAATCAAGTCCAAAAGTGATTCTAGCTTCATTTCCAGTAAAAGTACATTCCAGAGCCCAAGTCAAGTGTCAGTCACTCACTTAGTTATAGTAGCGCGCTACTATACCGAGGAGCTCCAAAAGGTCAAAATAGGCCCCAAGTCAACCAATTGAGTCAATAAAGTTCATTTCAAGCAAAGTCAGGTTCTAGAGTCCAAGTCTAGTACCAAACAGGCCCTCCTTTATAGCAATGCATTGCTATAATAATACCTCAATCTGGTGTCAAAAAGTCCCCATCTCACTTGCGTCAGTCTTAGAAACCCTATATTTTGTCAACAATCATGTTCACAGGCAACTTCTTCCAGTGTGCTGCCTTAACATAGCGCAGTGCACTGATGTACCAATTTATCATATTGTGCATTGTTTCTACGAGGACCCAAATATTATCATTAGATTCCTCATCAATGCATATTGCCCCTCAGAATCATCTCCAGGTGGTACAAATAAACAGGCTGCTTCTATAGCTATAGCAGCAATCTAGCCCGAATGTGCACCTCAAAAGGATTTTCATGCAGTCACAAGGTCTCAAGGATTTTGACAAATGATTATTTTTCCAAGTGTAATGTTGAAATGATATCAACTCAAGGATCGGTGCCCTGGACAGCTACAGTGCTGCTGTACCCCGACAGGGAGTGATCAGTAAGAGTGCCACATCATCAATGAGGGGCTAAGGACGGTAAAAGCTTCATATCAAGGCTGAACAGATCAAACTAAAGCAAAAATGACAAGCGCGTTGCTATAGCATGGCAGCGCACTGCTTTAGAAACAGTACCCCTATAAAGAGGCGAGGATGCAGGATGCTGCTATAACATTTGCAGCCATACTCTACCAGATTCTCCCCAAAATTTATCCTTACTATTTCTAGATCCCAGAATACCCTCTTCCACCATCATTACAACCTACAGTGTCTCAGGACAGCGGTGACTCCGTTACCAGGCTGTTCAAGCAATATGACAAAGAAGGCAATCCTATTGCTGAAGAACCCGTTCCAGAACCATCTCAACCACCTGTGGTTGGAATGGAGAGCCAACCATTTTCCTCCCGCACACCTATAGTCACAATGCCAGGGAAGATTGAGGAGGAAGAACTTGAGGAAACACATGGTAGATAGCAGACAGAACAGCCAGAAGATCAGCCATAGGTTTCTTCCTATTCAGCAGCCCAAAGTTCTACCCGACCACCCAAGAAGAGACCACATTCAAAGCAAGAGGCTCCCACACCGTACACGAAATGCCAGCTAAGGAGAGAAACACATTCTCCCTTAGGCTCAGATTGGGTCAATGAGTTGGACGGCGTTGTCATTCATAGCAAGTTCACGACCGAGAAGCCGCAGGTTTTCAAGGTTATTTACCACAATGCAAATTGCTATAAAGAATTACAGGATCTAGATGTAGTGCCGCATCTCGAGAGCCAGGGGTTGTCCACACTTTGATGGAAACTACCTTGTTATTTGGACTTGAAAATGGTGTCACAGTTCATACATAACTACAATAGCCTGACAAACACTACAAGGATAAAAGGCCCAGAGGGACAGGTTAAAGAATTCACAATGGAGATTGACGCGGTTCGAAGTATTAGTGGACAGGCAAAAGCATAGAGGCGGGGTGCCGTTTGAGGATATTCTGAACCCGTCACTTGCATAGAGCCAGCTAATCACCACAACATATTAGCTCCGAGTTTTGTCGTGAGGTTATGCAAGCCGTAGTTATACAAAACCAATTGGGCAGATTATTTTTGTCAGGAAATTTGGACATTGTTGCAAAAGAGAACCCGTCACCTAATGTGGTCGAAGCTGGTGCACCGAGCGCTGGCCTACTGTGGTCCAAGTCCGAGACGTTAGTCCTACTCGATGCACGCAAGAAGTTGCTCGAGGATATGAACTCGAGCTTCCTCATGAAATAGATCCGCTCGAAGAAGGGGAGTTCGTTGCTACATTGTGTGCCTCTGTTGGTGTGAGGAAGAGCGCTTTGCAATGTGAGAATCGATGGAACCGTTTGTAGAAACCCTTCAAAGCCATCTCGGATTATGAAAGGGCGATTCCTTTTGGCCATGACTCCTTCTAGGCTGCTAAAGAGTACAAGGTCCTTGCTCTCGCCTAGAGTCTTTGATAAGGACCTATTTGCAGCAATGGAAGCAAGGTTCGGTCGCCAGCGCCAGGTCTCTCCTCGTTCATACCGCATAGGAGTTCATAGGTTTCTGTGCCTCGTGCCTTTGCTATAATGCTCTCATTTCCCTTTTGATGATCATGCATTTTTTTACTCAGGTTTGCTCATTCCTGCTTCCCTGCATACAGGCGATCTTCAACTTGAGAATACAGGGGATCTTCGGCCTGAGAATACTACCCCGTAGACTGACGACCGTGCTTCAGAAGACAAGTCGACTTGTGTGAGTAGCAACGATCATTAAGATGCAGCCCACCCACCTTCCAAACCGATGAAGACAAGTGGAAAAAGGCGTCATAGGAAAGGACGTATGAGTATAGTGAAGGAGTTTGAGGAGACCTCGCGGCAGCTCATAGGATGTTTTTAGAGCATGGATGGTGCCAGTACTGCGCTAGACAAAGAACGTTTGGACCTCGATAAGGACTTGGTGGAGATTACAAAGGAGCAATTCCTTGCGCTTGCATCGGGAGCGGGTCACCATAGAGAGAGAGAGAGCAACCTTGCATTGTTTGAGATTGCCACTACAATCAAACAATGGTCTACCAATGGGAATTAGTTGGTCTATCCTAATACCTTTATGTATTCAATTGGGCTCAATTTGCAATGTACCTGTACTTTTTTAGCAGCAAGTATGTATGCTGCAAGGAGTACACATACTTTTCACTAGTTTGGTGCTGTATTTGAGTGCTCCTGAATATTGTAATGTCATGATTTCGAAGTAAATAGTATGGGTTCATCCTCCAATTTGTATTGCAATGTCCCAACTTTGCTGTCGATTTTTACGCATGCAACATTATATGAATGCCTTATAAATTTGACTATATTGAGGGTTTGGATATAATGGTTTCATCTCTTCTCACCTTAGATTTAGATAAAATTTCTTTCCATTATATGCATTGTTAGGAATTATGGAAGTACATAGAAATAGCACTGACCGTCCATGCAGAGACAGGCTGCCTAGAAGGGGAGATGGCTTCAAGGATGAAGGAATTGGGCCAGCAAATGTTCTTCATGTCACTCCCTCTCCTTTAGGTCTTATGTCACATAGTGGAGACGTGGAAGATGACTACTATTTCCCATGTAGAATTTTGTTTGCTTCTTTTATACATAATGGATTCACATTCTCTCATTCATACATAATGTCTTTTTATCCTCAAGGACTGCCCATGCTTTAGTCTCTGAGAACCTTTCTTGTTAAGTGGCTTTACTTGTTGAGAAATCATTTCAGGTATCTTCTTGTAGGTCACCTTTGCTTTGCAATCCTGCTTGAACTTTTGTAGGTCTGTTCATGTGATCACCAACCCACTGTAGAAACTTATCCAAGACACAGAACTCTCGATCTCTTGTCCTATTCCTAAAAGATGTCAAAGCATTTCCAGTGGCGTTTCCCATATCCAAAGCCAACACAAGAGTATGAGAGAATGATGCAGAGAAATGTAAGAGATGATTTGGGTTCATATAGAGAGGAATTTAGAGAGATGATACTAGAAAGACCAACCGACTGTTAGCCAGCCAGCATTAGAAGAGGCCAACTTAAAGCAGAGAGATGGGCATGAGACGGATGGACTGAAAGGGGGTAGGTATAGGGGATGGGCATGAGAGTGATGGGCTGAAAATCGCGATGAATGAAAGGGTTAGGGTTTAAGGGATGGGCATGACTGTGAAATGGATGAGGGGTTGGATACAGGGGTTGGGCATGAGAGGGATGGGCTGAAAATCGATATGGATAAGGGTGTGGATATAGGGGTTGGGCAGGATGGGCTGAAAATCGATATGGATAAGGGCATGGATATAGGGGTTGGGCATGAGAGGGATGGGCTGAAAATTGAGATGAGGGGGTGGATATAAGGTTTGGGCACGAGAGGGATGGGCTGGAAATTGAGATGGATGAGGGGATGGGGGGGTAGAGGAGGGATGGGCTGAAAATTGAGATGTAGGAGGAGGTGGATATAAGGGATGGGGAGGTAGAGGTGGGATGGGCTGAAAATTGAGATGTATGAGGGGGTGGATATAAGGGATGGGGGGGGTTAGAGGTGGGATGGGCTGAAAATTGAGATGTAAGAGGGGGTCATGAGAGGGGTGTGAAGAGGGATGGGCTGAAAATAAAAGTAGTTCGAGGGGGTGGATCTAAGGGAAGGGGGGGTGACTGTAGGGGATGGAGAGGTAGTGGAGGGATGGGCTGAAAGGGGGTAGGTATAGGGGATGGGCATGAGAGGGATGGGCTGAAAATCGAGATGGACGAAGGGGTCAGGGTTTAGGGGATGGGCATGAGGGGGATGGGCTGAAAATTGAGGTGGATGAAGGGGTTAGGGTTTAGGGGATGGGGATGAGAGGGATGAGTAGCATATCGACATGGATGAGGGGGTGGATATAGGGGTTGGGCATGAGAGGGATGGGCTGAAAATTGAGCTGGATGAGGGGGTTGATATAATGGTTGGGCACAAGAGGGATGGGCTAAAAATTGAGATGGATGAGGGGGTTGATATAAAGCACAAGAGGGATGGGCTGAAAATCGAGATGGATGAGGGAATGGAGGGGTAGTGGAGGTATGGGGGGGTGGATTTAGGGGACATAGAGATAGTGGAGGGATGGGCTGAAAATTTCAGTTTAGAGAAGGGGTGGGTATAGAGGTTGGGCATGAGAGGAATGGGCTGAAAATGTAGATGGATGAGGGGGTGAGTATAGGGGATGGAGAGGTGGGTATAGTGTTTGGAGAGGTAGCGGAGGAATGGGGTGAAAATTTCAGTTTTGAGAGGGGGTGGGTATAGGTGATGGGCATGAGAGGGATGGGTTGAAAATTTGGATGAATGAGGGGGTGGATTTAAGGGATGGGGTGGTGGATATGGGGGATGGAGAGGTAGCCGAAAATTGATATGTGGGATAACGGTAGGGATATAGGAAGGGATATGTAGGGAGATAGAGGAAGGGGATATGTAGGGAGATGGGGAGGCATATGAGAGGATGGGGAGGGATATGAAAGGCATATGAGGGGATGGGGAGGCATATGAGAGGATGGGGAGGCATATGAGGGACACAACATGAGGAATATGAGAGGAGGGGGTGAGCATGAGGGATAGAGATAAAGGAATGGGCTGAATGTGGGTGATGTGGGGATATGTAGGAAGATAGAGGAAGGGGATATGTAGGGAGATGGGGAGGCATATGAGAGGATAGGAATCTTGTTCAATTAGGGTAAACAAAAATGCAGGATACTTTTATAATACCAGTTGCTTCTCTTCAAGGCACTTAGACCGATCGAACAGAAAGCCAACTGTTCCAAGCAAGGGGAGCCTGTCACTTGTGAGGTTGTAACTTTACATTTAAATGAGAAGTAGGTATTCACTAAGCTGTAGATATGCTATTCAATTCAAGCCAATATTGAAGGACACCAATGTACATGCTCTAAGTAACAGTTGGACCCAAAATAAAGGCTTGATCAGCATGCCAAGTATGCGTCATACACAGGACAGCATATCTGCTGTCATATAATGAACAAGAAAGCACCAAAGGTATGTGAGATGTACCACTTCCATAGACAGCATATTTGTGATGGCCGAAAGATGACCAAGTCAATAATCAATCAATGATGCATTCTTTGTTAGCCACTGTTTACTGTCTCTATTTGTAAAGCTATGCGTAGCAGCCCATTGTGAAACAGGAGGCACACCCACCTCCCTCAATCACAGCTTCTCATTTGCAACACAGGGGTCTGAAACATGAAAACCGCATGCCCATTGCTAGCACATGTCCACTAAAATTGTCTGATTACCACGAAATTTCCACATGAGATGATGAACTTGTATTACAGCCTGTTTGTCCACTCTTACGCACAACCTTGGCTCCTTGACGTCCCGAATATGGCACTCAATTGCAATGTCATGAGTTGGTCCGCTCTCCCCAAATTGAGCCTTCGTGTTGTACGTTTTGTTTCCAAAGAGATTTTCTTTCCTTGACAACAATGTGGCCATCATCAACGAGGGACCTATTCTGGTTTTCTTGAAAGCCTCCTTATGCATGTCGCCCAGTAGCAGAATGATCTCCTGCTCACAAACTATGGCTACATAAAACCCTTCTTAGCGGGACCACAGACGTATTTGGAAGAAGAGAGATCCTAAAATACTTCCATTCTCTTTCCCTCAACGTGTATACTCTTTGAGCCTTGCTTCTTCCAGAAAAGCCATGGTCTCATGTCAATTTTACAAACATACTGATTTGATGCATCGTCTATGCCTACACTGAAACCCTGCCCCAGGAGGCTTTTACACCAAGTAATAGACACGGACTAGCAAGATCCTTTACCTTCACTTGGTATAGGCACATAACTGAATTCTGAGAAGTCCGAACACTTCCTCAGAGGTCGGAACGTGGACTTCCATGTTCCCCGAAACATGATGGGAAGGATTTAGGCATAATGTAACCACCGTTCGTTACTTCACCTTCGCAATCTTAGAACCTTCGTGACTACTACTCCCCATATAGAATTTTGTTTGTTTCTTTTATACATAACTCTCATTACATAGTGTCCCATTCCCATTCCCGTAAAGAGAAAAACAAAAACATGCTTTATAGGCCTTCATTAAAACCATAATCCATCTCAACCCAAGAGGTAAATTGATATGAAGAATAAGAATGTGGATTTCTAATACAATGACCATATTTTGGAAATACAAAAAACATGATCTTACCATGCAAACATTTCCCTCATATGTGAGATACAAAGCATGAGCAGTGTACAAAGCATGAGCAGGGACTGATTTACTCAACATAGGTAGCTAAGGCGTCCCGCTGAGCCAAGGCACGGAGACGACGAGCACGAGCACTAGTGGTTCTGGGAGGGACATGTGGTTGTGGTGGACATGGTGGCAGAACCATAAGCGTGTCCTTGACATCTGGCAGCTCTCCCACCATTATGAGCATGTCGTGCAAGATGCAACAAGCGACAATACACCTTGACACCAACTTGGGCTTCGGGTTGAGAGTTTTGTTGTTCAAGTATTGCCATGTCATCTTCAAACGCCCAAATGCATGCTCTACAACAATACGGGTGGAGGAGAGTTTGAAGTTTAAGCGATGGTGGTGGGCAGTTTGTGGGTTCTTATATGGAATGAAAAATCAAAGTCGGAACATGTATTTGCCATCACCTAGAGGCTAGGATGTACTCTCGAATGCGGAACTCACCATCAACAAACTCAAGACCGTTGAGCAATTTGCCTTGCTCAACAAGTTGATAGAAAGGCGAGTTACTAAATATCCTTTGGTCGTTTGAGGACCCAGGCCACCCTGCAAACACATCAAGGAAGCGCATATCCATGTCTACAATAGCTTGAAGACACATGGAGTACCTCTTGTTGCAATCATACCAATCTGGACCTGCCTCATCTGCTGGGTAGTCAATCTGGACATGGGTGACATTCACTGCTCCGCAACAGTTGAGGAATCCCTGTTGTAGTCGGAATGCTTGCTTGACCTTGGCATTGGAATTGGTATTGGTCGGCCAAGCAATAAAAAGAGGACGATGAGACAACAAGGCCGTCACAAACTTGTGGGTGATCTTTGTGATTGTGGATTTGCCCAAGCCAAAATGCTCACTAATCTCCACAATGTGTGTCCCGCAGGCTAGACGAAGAAGACCCACTGGAACTTGCTTCTCGATGGAGATGAGACGAGCACTTATGGAAGCGAGAGATGTAGGAATGTCCCCATGTTGCAAGTCTTCCTGTAAAAGACAACATAAGTTCTCGAACAAGGAGATGGGCAGACAGAAAATCTCGCGGGAGCGGACATCGTCTCCTCGTGTGAACTGTATGTAATGGTTCCATCACTGTAGTGATCGAGGCTTGACGTAGAAATCCAAAATTGTTTGCACGGCCCCTCGCTGGGAGATAAGATCCATGAGGTGGAGCCTCGTGAGATCATGGATGATTGTCATGAGCAAGGGAGCACGATCTGCATATGTTCTCTTAGCAGCTTGACAGCGACGACGCAATCCTGGAAGAGACTCTATACATGAGAGGCCATATACTGCCTCATGTCGATGACAAAACATGGCTTGAAGGGCAAGCATCATGGCGAGCAAGAGTGTTATGACAGTGGAACGGTGGGGCATTGCGAAGAGGAGGGGGTAGGGGTGGCATAGGCATTGGAATGGGAAAAGTAGATGCGTTGCGATGTATACAGATGAGGAGAAGCCCGACTGCTCTCACGGCTGGCTAAACGGTTGTGTGCAGGAATGATCTCATGGGTGCTTGCACGTTTTAGTAGCTGGGAGAACAAGACAGCGTGAGGAAATACTCAAGACACAACGTGAAGGAGCAGGAGGGGAAGAAGAGAGCTTCATCGTGGATGTTGAACAGAGAAGGGAGAATGCAGCACGAGCCTGGTTGCTGAAGAGAGGAAGGAGGGCGCATGGTTTGTTTGGGCGTGGGTAAGAATTCAAATGTTGGGGAGAAGAGATGGAGCAGGTTTCGCGGGCTAATTCGAAGTTTTAGCCAAGTGGGTCAAGTTGGGTGAAACACTTGATCGGGAGGGTTCGGAGGTGGTTTGCAGAGTCCTTTCACCTCGCGTGGTTGGGCAACATTGAGCTAGGCGAGTACCAGGGTTCGCCATCGTGAAGCTGCTTCGCCTTCACCGAATCCGAGGGAGCACGTGACAACCCTCTTGCCCTTTCTATTCCATGTTAGACAAAAATGTCAAAACAAGGTTACACAGTCTTTCAGAGATGTGGAATGGCAAGTTCGGCCTTTAAGCATTTGTTTTTACAAATATTGCTTAGTATATAGCTAGACATGTGTAGTTGTGAGAGGACGGAACAAAGTAGACAAGCTAGATGTTTAAGAGCCCACGCAACATGAGACCTCATTGGAGCTTTTCTGTGTGCACTAAATCTCGCCGCCTCAGGCGTCTCACTTCAAAACGAAGAGGGAGCAGTTGCTTGGTTCCTGTGTGGCCCGTTGAACCACAGAACCTTCAAACACTACCGGGATACTATCACATCATCCTGGGCTAGCTGATTGTGGCAAACTATAGTAATCGCCCAAGTCGACAAGCGTAGCACGAACTATTTCTCTGAGATACCCAGTTAAAATATTATCGGTTATATATTTCTATACTCGGGTCTTTCAAATATTTACTTTGAACTTGGATGAGTTACTTCTTTAAGACTTGAATTTTATATGGTGTGTCCTTTGTCCAAGTTTCTTCTAACACCGCTTCACAAGTACTACGACATTGCAAACAAGGAATTCATGTTGGAAAAAATCATGGTTGTTGTAAGCGATGCCACTGTGGATTACATGGGACTCGATGAAAGTGCGAGAGAGAAATGGTTACTAGGCGTCGTAAACTTAGCTGGTAATACAGACTTTGATGCCAGGTTCGTGGCATGTTTTGTTCAAACATGCAAGCCTAGAAAAGGATCACGAAAACGTTTAATGCATCGTGCCCCCATCTGTGGAATAGAAACAACATCCTTCAACCATACTACAACCTATGGCAGGCTTGAAAGAGAAAGGAGATCTCCAAAAAACCCATACGCTGAAACAACGTACAGTGATATCCTCTCTTTTTTTTTTGGTTTCTCATGTATTTCCTTCAAAGCCCACTAGCTAGGAATCATAACAAAGACCAGTAACAGAGGGAAAGAAAAACATGGGACAAAAACATACTAATCATAGTACTAAGCTACCATGCTGAAAACTCTCTTCACTCTCTGTGTAGTACAGCCCATATCTGCAGCAGCTCATCGTTCTGTTCCTTTGCTGGCCACGACCTAAAGAGCCACTTGTATTGGCTGAGGCTATCTGTTGGATCTCCACATCCCATCTAGTATATTTCTTAGTACAAATTTCCATTCTAATTTTCCATATACAGTGATATCTTTACATGTGCGAGGAAATCAAGGTTTTTTGGAAGCTGCCGGTTGGCCTTACTGAATGCGCCAGCCAGCAAGTTTGTTGGCGTTGTCAGCATCAGCCTTGGAGATCGCGGGGTGGAAGAACTGTATAATTGTTGTACTGCCGTTGACAGTCTCCAATATTTGCGTTGCTGTGGCGCGAATGGAGCTGCCTTTGAAGCCAAGGTCGAAGTAGACGACGCGTCGGCGCGAGTTGGAAGTCACACGGCTCGCACCGCCTCCACCATGGGAAGCAGCTGTTGGCGTAAGGCCGAGTGCTGGTATGTCCCTGGCAACGTGAATGGTCCATTCAAAGCCGTTCTCGGCAATCCAGTGCTTGGCAGCCTTGTTTGCGTCTGCCGCGCTCCTGACTGCGTCTTTGAGGGCCTGCGGGGCATTGTTGAGAGTGTCAGAGGCGACTACGTAGCGCCCATCTCGCCATCGTCTGAAGGTGTTGGAATCGGGTTCCTCTTTGTACATGTCTTTCTGGTCTTTCCCTTCGTAGTGCCAGGTCCCGTCTGTGTGTCGCTCGAACCATTCGATGGTCTCTTTCCACTCGAGATCCGGGCAGTCGATTCCTTCGCCGGACAAGGCGCCCGCCTTGCGCTTGCTCACTTTCACCCTGGCGTTTAGGTCGAATTGGTGCCCAATTTGGCTGCTCTCGGCGGGCTTCTGCTCCACATTCGCGATGTTAACCGCTAAGATGGTCATTTCCGCCTTCCCTACCATGTTGAAGAGTCGAAGGTAGGTCGATCTTATCACCAACAAAGCTGCTGGAAGTCTTGAATTCTGCAAACCTCACAGATGCGGGGGGAAATGATTGTGACATTACAGAAATGTGAAGCAGGCTCATGACTTATATATACAAGTGCGATTGAATTGGCGATTTTTCAAAGCTCGTGACTTATAGCGATTACAGATGCCATGTGGACTTATAGCGATTTAAGGTGACAAAATTTTCAAAGATGTCTTGTGGGCCTGTGGCTCCGTACTGGTGAAAAGTTAACGGATATGGATACCTGAAAGTGTGCCAGCGCGAAAAGTATAATCTCCAAAAATAAACCTGTCACGTACACGTTCACGGTAAATAATAGCTCTTAAAATTGGAGATAGATTTCCATTAATTTGGAGGTTTTAACCTAAATTATTTCAAAAAATTTGAAGGTTTTTTCACCTCCAATGTTTTTTTCATCCAGTCAAAATCAAATTTCTTCCGTTCACTTAACACTAAACTCGGGTTTTTCGGTTACAACTGATGACACCTTCCTCTCATGAGTCGTCTAGTAGGTGGGAAGACGTCACACAAGAAGTTTCCATTACACATTTTCCCACTACTTTGCCAATGACGACAACATCATCATGATCTTCTGGTGCCCATAGAGACGAGGCTCCCATTGACTCCCATACCTACAATGTGACGCCCATAGTGCTTATTGCTTAATGTGTTTTCAAGTATTATTCCTTATGCTTATTCTAATTTTTATATATTCTTTGCATTGAATTTCGTTACATTAGTTGTACTTTTACTAGTCTCCTTGCTAATACCATCTCATTTTTGCCTTTCTAATACCATGGGCACCATTTTGCCTTTCTAATCGCGGCCAATATTGTCAGCTCGTCTTGGGAGGTTCTAGCGAGCATTGCAGCCTGGCATATCTGGAGAGCCAGATGCACAGAGGCTATGGAGGGTACTCAGGTTCATCCCTCGCACACATTGGCTAGTATCTGGACAGACATCGTACATACTTTGATGGCCGTATGGACGGGTATGCAGGGGGACTCCCGTGCAGCCTCAGCTAGGAGGGCTTCTTTCTTCAGGGAATGAAAGGATTCTCCTTTCTTCTCTGAAACTACTACAGGGTTGAGATGGCACTTTCAGCCTCAGCCTTGGTTGTTTTCCACCTCACTCTGAGGGATTTTTTATTTATCCTCATGATTTCATGATGTATTCCGCTTTGAGCTTGCTCTCGCGGGTTTTTTTCTTACTTAATAGAAGTCTTTTTCTTGGAAAAAAAAAAAAATATTGTCAGTCTCTTCACACTTGAGGAGGTCACTATATGAAAACCACATATGTCCTCCCTTCACACTCGAGGAGGTCACTATATGAAAACCCACTATTTTATTCTAGGTTTAGATATAATATAAATCATGGTAGATGTGAGGGGGAGAATAGAACCTCAAGGTGGATGGAAGGGCAACATGACTGTAAAGAGATATGCATAAGATAAACAAGATCTTCTCCAATCAAATACGTATATTTTATAGCCACTTGGACTTCTTCCTTTGCATCATTGCTTAGGTCATTTTCTCATAATATGTGAACCACGTCTTGCCACACATATGGCTCCAAATATGTCCACATCTCACTATTCTTCTCCACAACATATTTTTCATCCTTAGACCACTCTCAACTAGCACTCTCATATTTGTTGCACATACTTGGATAATGCTTGATCTCCAACACTCCCCCTCAAGCATTGCGTAAAAGTTTGCTTAAGGAGTTGGCAAGGGTAAGAAAGCAGAAGAGACATTTGCAAGGAAAGATGAGTTCTCCTCTTTGGAAAAGAAGCAAATTTCAAGCATGCGCATTGCTTGGAGCAGAGGCAAATATAGCTATTGAGAGGAAAGAACTAAATTAGAAAATTAACGATCATGAGGTGGAAAAGAGAAGAGGATGAGAGACTCATGGGGATAGATCATGGGAGAGTGTCTGTGGCTTTGATACGTACCATGATAGAAATCATGGTAGACGTGAGGGGGAGAATAGAACCTCAAGGTGGATGGAAGGGCAACATGACTGTAACTCCACGAATTTAAAAAACCCCTTCTACTGAACTCACGTGCTATCTTACATAATTTTGAGTGGCCTTCTCGAGCCTCCACAAAACAAATTTAACCATCTTCCAGCATGACTTTCGTGGTTTGGAGTCCAAGAGACCAAGAAGGTTTAATGAACCAAGAGATAGCTGGACTCCCTCGAAGTTTAGGAGCTTAACGTGGGACATTTCAACACTGTTTGAATGCAAGCAACAAAGGAAGGCACGATGAGATTCTAGAATCAACTAGAGATTTGGCACTTATCTTCAGTCAGCGTGACATGTGGTTTTAAATTCAAGGAAAAAAGGAACGTTCGATGAGTTTCGAGGGAGCATGAGCCAAGATCGCACATGTATAGAAAAAATAGGTGCCCACACCAAGAGGATAGATTGTGATGGCTATGTGAATGAGACCACAAGGTGAAGGAGCAATCCAACCAATCGGAGACTAACGGAGGGGATAGGAACAGGATAGGAGATGCCCAAATACTCACGTGAGCTAATTACTTCAGTCATCTTACAATTGAAACCAGGCCCTTAGTTGTAAAATAGAAATGTACCGACGCTTTTTGCACTTAATTAAAATTAGAGTTAAAGATGTCGATAATAAGCGTTGAAAATGGGCCAAACCCTTGTAGTGACTTGCGAAGATGATGCCATGTGAGGTCACGAGGGATTCGGATGATGAAACTTGCAGGGAGCAAGGAGAATGTAAACCGTGGTCATAAGGGGGGGAGAGAGAGAGAGAGAGAGTGCAAGACAAAAGCACCTACCCAAGAGAAACAATAATAGCCTCCAACAAGAAACCAAAGTTCCAAAAAGGGACGCCAACTCGTCAACTTACATTGGGTGCAAGACAAAAGCAGCTACCCAAGAGAAACAAGAACAACCTACAACACCGGTCAATAGTATTATCAAAGAGAAGGACATCGTCAACATGACCAGCCCTATGGAGAAAAGGGAACCAACTGAGATAAGAGGGAGAGAATGCACCAAAAATACCGAGAAAGAAGGTAACAACAATTAATACAGCAGGAAGGATTCTACGAGCTAAGTCAAGATGGTAGGGAATAAGACATGTGGTGAGTATAACACCATCGGGTTGCGAATAAAGCTGTCGAGAGAGTTGTGGATAGGCAGTGAAGCACTACTAAGAGAAACAAAGGAAGGGTACAACAATTGGATCAAGATAGCCGCTTATAAGTAGTGGTGGAGGAGGATGCATAATGTTCTTGGTAGCAGTAGGGAGAAAAATACATGATTCATGATTCAGGAGGATGGTTTATGATGATGGTTATTTAATTGCACTAAAAAAATACATGCGCCATAGGCTAAAAGGGAACTTATGGGTGGATGCACGCTACAGTGTATACTATTTTTAGCAAAAAATGGAGAAGTTCTAAGACAACATCCAATACTAACTAGTATAGTAGTGTTGCGTAGAATGAAAAGTCCTCTCCCGTAGATTGTGGAAACAATTGACAAACATGTCAGAATGAGGAAACTAAATCCCCCACAGAACAAAGATTTTTTGTATCGCCTCCAGTAAATGGTAGTATATCTTTGTGTGCAATCTCTCTTGTTGTCTCTCCAGTTGTCTTGCACGATCCTCTCTCTCTTGTCATCTTGCATTCGTCCTTTCCTTGTCCCTCCCTCGTTCCCTACCTCTCTTGCCTATCCTTTTGTCTCTTAGGCTTCCTCATCGTGTTGTCTTGCAGGCTTTTGTTATCTGGAGGTCTCATTATCTTGCATATGTCCCTACCTCGCTCCCAACCTATCTCCAGGCTCTCTGTCTCTCTGTCTCTCTCTCTCTCTCATAGGTGAAGGACACATGTTTTTTTATTTGAATTGATCGCAAAGGTCGATATTACGGAATACATGCATGCTTATGTCAATGTTAATTCTTGGTATCCATTGATGAACTCCCTTATTTGCATGCAGGATAGAGCATTGAAGAGTAGCCATGGATGATTCAATTTTAAATGCAATGGAAGCTGAAGTTGTTCTTAACAATGTCGTCCCTTGAGCCCAGATAACTAACATAGATGTGCTAAGTGAAAATGAAAAACTACTCCGAAAGGAGCATGCAACACTTGCCATTCACAATTGTGCAACATTTCAAGAAAGCGACCAGAAACCTTGAGTGCGAAGGCAGACATTTTGACCAGGATTCCACGACATCCATAAGTGAAAGAGGTGGTGAAAGAGACAAAATTTCCAAATGAGTCATTATCAATTGCGATTGTTAATAACTTGAAGGCATCCCTGGGTGTTGTCAAAGGAGTGCAAAGTGCGTATAAGTTGACTGCTAAGATCAGAGCGGCGCTCCACATGGTTGCCAACAAATAGGTGGGAAAACCATTTAGTTACACCAAGATGGCTAAAGCCCTTGGTATTCAACCACGCAATTTTAAGAAGCATTGTGTGAACATAGAAGAATCAAATTTCAAATGGGCTGATGGAACTCGAAGCCATAAGCAAGATTGCTTGAGTTTTGAGGTTGTTGAATGTGTTATCGACTTTTGGAGAGAACACTAGGTGTCTCTAAACAAAAAGGATGTTCACAAGCAAAGGCTTAGTCCACATCAGTATGCAGAACATCCCTTGGAGCTTACACAGGTACATTTGCCTTCTTTTACAAAGTGACATCATCATGTGCTTGTTGACTTGAGCCAACAATAGGACTATTAGTACCACTTGTAACAGAAGTGTGCCACACAATATTTAGTTTTTAGAAGGACAAATATTATAGGCAGTGACATACTCATAAGTCTTCCACCTTATCAATGCACCATTTGCATCATTTAGCTCACGTGGACAAAATAAAGGTTTAGAACATTATGAGCATTTGCGATGCAAGCAGTCAAGATTATGCCATTCACTATGCTCATTCTTTGGACATATTGCCGACCTCCACATGATAGAGACACATAAGAGTAGGTGTTTATATTGGCAAGTTGCAACACATGTTTCTTCCCCTGTTGGCCTACAGACCTTACATACACAATCGCACATGGGCCCATGCAAAGGTATCGTGTCTTGTTTCATGGAATTCACAACTAGTCGCAACGAATCCATCCTTGTATGATGAACATAGCAACAAGTATTCCTTTCCTTTAGTTTTCTAACATAGTATGGCTTAAGATTCTGAAATGAGCGGAAGCCAATATTGAACCTCATACAACTGTAATTCAATTTTCTGTCTAGCTCTAATCACAACATAAATTTGTGTTTTTCAGGACAACATGATTAGTACTTACACAATCAAAGCATTGGAGCAGCTCTGTAAAATAGATTCCGTGCTCAAGAGGAGGAATTAACATGGCATAAGAAGATAATTAGAGGTGGATTTGAAGAAATTTTATTTTTCCCTTCCATGATATAAGGCCTTTAGATGACATAAGGCCTTTAGTATCTCAGCAAACACGACAGCACTTCCTAAGTAGTACTAAATAGTAATAAGGGAAAAAGTACTATACTAGTATTTAGTGCAATGACTAAATAGTAGTAAGTGCCATAGTACTATACTACTATTTAGTACTATTTACTCAAGGACTAAATAGTAGTAAAATAGTGGTCCTTGTCAATATGGCCCTTGAATAGTAGACAATATTCTTGAATAGTAGAGAAGGACTAACTAGTACTAAGGGCCATAGTACTATACTACTATTTAGTACTAAATAGTAATTTTTAGTAAGCAATAGTAGTTAATATTAAATAGTATGAGTCAATACTAAATAGTACTTATCAAATGAGAATATGAGAACATGAGAATACTAAATAGCATATGAGAATAGTACTTATCATGTGAGAGAAAATGACACTAGTACTAAATATATCTAAATAGTACTAAATAGTTCTTAAGTAGTTCTAAAAAGTACTAAATAATATGTCAATGGTACCGAGCATCTAAGAGGACATGACAATAGCAACTAAATAGTAGTATGTAGCATATGACTAGTACTTAGCATTTGAGCGAATATGATGGTAGTATCTTAAGTGGTAGTATTCAGTACTAAATAGCAAATGACAATTGTACTTAGCATTTCAGGAGCATTTCAGAGAATATGATAGTAGTTTCTAAATAGTACTAAATACCATGATAGTGGTCCTGAGCATCTGAACATACTCAACAAAAAAAAAAGTACAAAAAAAGATTCAGTAGTACTAAATACTTAACAATACATTTTCATACTAAATGATTAGCACCTCAGGGCTGCAATGGAAATGCAAACAATATTCAGCTCTGTCAAGTAGAAGTAAGAATGAAAAGAAGAGAATAAAACTTGTCTACAAGGAAACAACTCCATCCACCATCGTCCAACATTCTTGCACCACTTTCCGGTTTATATCACCCACAACTTTTGTAGTTATTGGTAGAAATCTCAATTTAAAGAGTGCATCAAACATTTTCTAGAGGATGTGGTGGTTTCTGCTGTTGATTTTGCAAAGAACTACATGTTTAAAGTGCAGAATGAAATTCATTCGATGTATTGGCGTAATGACTAATGTACCATCTTGGTTCACATTTGCTATTATTGGGAGATGGGAGAGATAAAGAAGCAATCCATCTTTTACATTTCAGATGATAAACAACATGACACACTATTTGTGCAGCATTGCTTTATGCTTCACTACCAATGGATATTGTCTAAAGGGTTGAAGATAAAAAGACATTGGGTTTGGTCAGATGGGGCAACATCTCAGTATAAGGCAGCACATGTGGATCTTTTTTAGTAATGGCCATGGCAAGAACATGATGGTGCTAGCGTAGTGATAAAGCATGCACTAACTGTTGAGCAATTGGATGTAAATGGAATAAAATTATAGAATGCTCATGACATTGTGGACTAGTTGACTTGGAAGATGGGAGATGATGTGAAGCAAAGACTGTTTGTGGAAGTAAAGGTGGGTGATGTTGACAGGACTAAGGGGGATTGCTAGACCATGAAAGGAACTCGATCAATACATTGCATTTGCGGTTTCAATCGAAAGGATCCTATGTAGGCCTTGTTCAGAATGTTATCATGCTTTTGTTCATTCTGCATGGATGAAAAATGGGACATCTGCACCAATTTATCTCATCTAGGTGTGTGGACCTTGCATAGGCTAGAGGCTATCAATGGTGATAAAGCAACAGGCATAGAGAATGTATAGCAATATACTCGATGGATAAAGAGAAGATGGTAGATTTTCTTGAGATGGGTGACCATTTTGCAGTGCTTATATCCTCTGAAGATGTCAGTGGTGACGACTACTAAGCGGTGATATGCAAGAAACCCAAAACAGTCCTATTAGAGCAAGTCAAGGATGGTTGGGGTAATGTGTTCAACATTCAACTATGAAAAAATCCCAACATGAAGAAGTAGTTATTATCTATGTCATGATGCTCCACCTGCTATAGTGCATGCTGAGGCCATGTTGGCCATTAAGTTCCAGATGGTGCAAGTAAAGGACAAGGTTAAAGGCCACAATGTAGTGCATCATGTGCCCATGGATGTGCACGAATCAATCTTGGCAAACATTTCATTGTGAGGTCTACATTGTGACTTTGAATTAGTAGTGCTATGTACAAGGCAACACATGAATGTATAAAAATGAAATGTTATGCAAAAAATTGACAATCCTACCTAGCATTGTTGTGCTATGAAATAACACCTTTTTGTAGCCCATCATATTGGTTCATTTTCAGATAACAGTTTCTTAAGTGTTACTGTCATTTGTATACGATGAAGAATACTCCCATTTTTAAAAAAGTTCGAAACATCATACTTATGGTTCAAGCAAGTGTGGCTTTTAATGTGAAACTTGGCCTTCTCCTAGACTAAAACCAACCATAAAATATATAACTATGTTTTTTTTTGTATTCATGTGTGTATGCTTTCTTTGTTGCTATTAAAAACAGCTTACATACTACTGTATTTCTTGAGTCCTCTTGTTGAATACATGCATGATGCTTGGTAAGTTGTCTGTAGGTGAACGTTCCTCTTTCCTCTTTCACTCAATAGAATGCAATCCTGCTCTTTGATGCCTCCGTGACTCCCCTTATCACGTTTTAATGATATTTTACCCCAACACTCCAACTCAACTCAAGTGCTCACGACAACGCAATCTTTGTCGTTCACCCTTTGCTTAGGGCTCTTATTGCGTTGTAGTGATGAGGACGAAATCGTTCCAAATTTGCATATTTCTTCGTATATCACTAGAACGCGATATCACTTCTAAGCCCCTCACTGCCACCCCCTATTGCGTTGTGATGATGATCTGGACAACTTTTCATCCACTTCACCACAACACGATAAGAAGCCCTTGAACCATCTTCAGGAACCCTCATCGTTGTGTGTTTTATACTTCTCTCTCTCTCTCTCTCTCTCTCTCTCTCTCTTGCATTGTGGTGCTTTTTAGACTTCTTCAATAGTCTGTAGGTGTTCCTCTTTCCTCTTTCATTCAATAGAATGTGATCCCTCTCTTTGACCCCTCCCTGACTCCCCTTATCACGTTTTAATGATATTTGACCCCAACACTCCAACTCAAGTGCACACCACAACGTGATCTTGGTCCTTGACCCTTTGCTTACGTCTCTTATTGTGTTGTAGTGATGTGGATGAAATCATTCCATATTTCTCCGTATATCACTAGAATGCGATATCACTACTAAGCCCCTCACTGACGCCCCCTATCTTATTGTGATGATCTCGACAAAAAGTTTCATCCATTTCACCACAACACGATGAGAATCCTTTGAACCAAATTCAAAAACCCTCCTCGCGTTGTGGTGTGTTTTATACCTCTCTCTCTCTCTCTCTCTCTCTCTCTCTCTCTGGCATTGTGGTGCTTTTTAGACTTCTCCAATCGTCTGTAGGTGTTCCTCTTACCTCTTTTATTCAATAGAATGCGATCCCACTCTTTGACCCCTTCATGACTCCCCTTATCACGTTTTAATTATATTTGACCCCAACACTCCAGCTCAACTCAAGTGCTCACCACAACAAAATCTTGGTCGTTGACCCTTTGCTTAAGGATCTTATCGTGTTGTAGTGATGTGGGCGATATCACTAGAACGTGATATCACTACTAAGCCCGTCAGTGCTGCCCCCTATCGCGTTGTGATGATCTGGATAAAAAGTTTCATGCACTTCACCACAACACGATAAGAAGCCTTGAACCAAGTTCGAGAACCCTCCTCGCATTGTGGTGTGTTTTATACTTCACTCTCTCTCTCTCTCTCTCTCTCTCTCTCTCTCTCTCTCTCTGTGGCATTGTGGTGCTTTTTAGACTTCTCCACTGGTCTGTAGGTGTTCCTCTTTCCTCTTTCATTTAATAGAATGTGATCCCACTCTTTGACCCCTCCGTGACTCCCTTTATCACGTTTTAATGATATTTGACCCCAACACTCCAACTCAACTCAAGTGCTCATCACAATGCAATCTTGATCGTTGACCCTTTGCTTAGGGCTCTTATCACGTTGTAGTGATGTGGACAAAATCTTTCCAAATTTACATATTTCTTCGTATATCACTAGAATGCGATATCACTACTAAGCCCCTCACTGACGCCCCCTATTGCATTGTGATGATCTTGAAAAAAAGTTTCATCCACTTCACCACCACATGATAAGAAGCCCTTGAACCAACATCAGGAACCCTCATCGCATTGTGGTGTGTTTTATACCCACCTCTCTCTCTCTCTCTCTCTCTCTCTCTCTCTCTCTCTCTCTCTCTCGCATTGTGGTGCTTTTTAGACTTCTCCAATCTTCTGTATGTGTTTCTCTTTCCTCTTTCATTCAATCGAATGCAATCCCACTCTTTGAAGCCTCCCTGACTCCCCTTATCACATTTTAATGATATTTGGCCCCAACACTCCAACTCAACTCAAGTGTTCACCACAATGCAATCTTAGTCCTCGACCCTTTGCTTAGGGCTCTTATCGTGTTGTAGTGATGTGGACGAAATCTTTCCAAATTTGCATATTTCTCCGTATATCACTAGAATGTGATATCACTACTAAGCCCCTCACTGCCGCCCCCTATCGCGTTGTGATGATCTACACAGAAAGTTTCATGCACTTCACCAGAACACGATAAGAAGCCTTGAACCAACTTCGGGAGAACTTCCTCGCATTGTGGTGTGTTTTATACTTCACTGTCTCTCTCTCTCTCTCTCTCTCTCTCTCTCTCTCTGGCATTGTGGTGCTTTTTAGACTTCTCCAATGGTCTATAGGTGTTCCTCTTTCCTCTTTCATTCAATAGAATGCGATGCCACTCTTTGATCCCTCCATGACTCCCCTTACTTCCTCTCACCGAGTGATTGCTCAAAATGCCTAGATGAGGTCTCGTAAGGTTAGAGTGGATGAGGTGAGGGAAACAATGTAGAACTTGGCAGCTCTAATACCATGTCATGAAGGTGGAGAGGCAAGTATCATACATCAACAAAGGGAGAAAATATTCTTCTTCAACTCTTGAACTCCACACATACAAAGTAGACTAAGTGTGCCTTATATACATGGGCACTAAGTACAATACACCATTGCAATTAAGAATATAGGATAATATAAACTACATATCTCACTTATTTACAATAGGATGTACTAGTCTAATATGATCTAGGACAATGACTAACAAGTTTTGCGAGTTTGAATAGCCATTATTAGATCTAGTAGGTTAGTAGATCTAGTTTGAGATAAAGAAATTACCCCTTGAGATAAAGATCACCTCCTTTGAGTGGCTTTTTCCAACAATGGTGGTCAATTTACAACAAAATATACTTGAGGCAATGAATTATGAGAAAGGTGAAAGCGTGCACAAGAAAAAAGAAGAGAAAAAGGGAACTGAGTATGACTTCCTATGTGCAACATCTAGTGCCCCTTTTATTGATGAGAAGAAATTAAAAAAGGAGGTGCCCCTTTTATTGCCACATGTTTAGTTTGATCTCTTGATGAGTATTGTTCACAATTTCAATTGAGGATTGATTATCACAATGAATGTATTACAGAAATGTAGGTGGGAGTCCAAGCTTCTTGAGAAGTTCACACAACCAAAGTCCATCACACGTGGCGTAGTGACCACCACATACTATGCTTTGTTTGCTAAAAGGATAAGGCCCTTGTTCTAGTTTTCTTACTCTAATAAATGTGGGCCACCAGCTAAAAGGAACAAAAAAACCATGGTTGATTTCTTGATGTCAAGGTCCCTTGCTTAGTCGGGTCATACCAACCAACTAACGAAAACGACGAATCAGTAGGATAGGTAATGCCAATAGTCGTTACGTCTAGCAAGACTCAAAAGATATGTTTCCTTCAATCTAGTCAAGCTCCCTTAGATCTTGCAGATACTGACATGAACTTTTACAAATGCCAAGTCACCTTCATATATGTGTGTGAGAATGTTCAGACCCCATTGTGTAGCACTGGAGCATGTGAAGGGCATACCGCTGCTGATGGATTTTTATGGTGTCATGGAGCCCATCATGTTGGATTTGGATGCCGAGGAAATATTAGATATGTCCTTGCTCTATCTCTGAAACTTAGAAGATAGTTGGGCTTTAACAAAGGCGTTCCCCTTGGTGATCAGCACCTGGCCTATATTCTACAAGAATTTGCAGAATAAAGCAACCATGCATGCATATACAATATTCCTCATGCGTCCCTTAATATATATGTCCATTCCTATCGGGCAGTACAAAGCTTGGCTATTATAAACTGTAACGCCTATTCCACTACTGATCCGCTATTCTCTAATTTGTTTGCGCATCTTTCTGTTGTGCGTTCTTCACGTATCCATGAGCACGAACATCAGGCTATGCTGTCGTAATGGAAAGTGTAATGTACTCGAATCTCGACAAGCACGCAACGTTTAGAGAGTCGCACACACTTCAATCTATGTCGTATTGCAGCTATGATGAAAGTGCTAATTACAATTCTTCTCCCTATTTATATATTTCATGAAGTTTTGTCCTTGGTCGATCTCTTCATTTCTCCTACTTTCCAGATCAATTATCGATACAATTAAGAAACTACAAAAAAATGATTAGTGATAAGAAAGGTTATGTTACTAATGATAAACGTCGATGGAAGTTCTTACCGTTTTGCTTCTTCACGTCAATAAGAGCTCTTTTGCTATGCAAATGATGAAGAGTACAATACCTTGAAGCTTTTATGTGCACTTCCTATTGTGCGAATGGTGATTCTAGAATGCATGTATACACAATGTTTTCATGGTGCTGGTTGGTCACTTATTTTTGAAGATTTTGTTGAGGATCACATTGCGGAGGGTTTTCAACAAGTGGTTATGCATAATAAGTTGGTCTTGGTATACTAAGGCTCTGTGGGATCTTGTTTGGATCTTGTTTGGGATATTATTTGGATCTTGGTGTTTCCTTTTTGTGTTTCATCATGGTGAAGATTCGAATGTTTCGAGGGACCCAAGGGGAAGACCCGAAGTCTTATCTTTGGGATTTTGTTCGAGGATGCCGGCTTTTTGGATGGTCCATGAAGGATCAGGCGGAGATTTTGCTTGATTTTCTTAAAGGTGTAGCCTTGAGTTGGCATAAGACCTTGCCGGACTCTACCAAGGAGGACTGGGACCAAATGGTGGCAGCAATGAAGTAGAGATTTGGGGCAGTGGAGTCGCCAAATACTTTGATGTTGCAGTTGGACCCGTTCTATCAAGGAGAGGGTGAGTTGGTCTCTGCATTGGCAATCCGATATGAAACTTTATGGACAAAGTATGAAAGGGCAGCTTTGCGAGCTGTGGCATCTGCATCATCGGCCCCTCAAAGTCTCTCAGGGATGGAGCACTTAAAGATGAGCAAATTTGTTATGGCTTTGGAGCGTGGTGTTCGCTCAAAAGTAATGACCTTCCCAATCATACATAGTGCATCCACAAGTGCTATAGCATCATTTGGTATGTGAACTTGTCCAATGGGTACTGTGATGCCAAAAATTGATATTTTTAATTTGGCATTGGTATTGTTTTTCTCTATGTTTGATAAGAGTTTGAGTATCAAGTGATAGCCTAGCGGCTCTCACTTATTTCTATTTTCTATGATATTGTATGGGATTGAGAGGATGAGTGGAATGGCTCATTGTAAATACCATAGGTATGAATTATAAGTACCTTGGTATGGAGTGAGAGTTATTTGTGTATGGGATATTATGGAGTTTTTAGAAAATAGGAAGAGTGAGTGATATAAAGAGGTGGGCTCATGTCCATGTGTTCCAATAATATAAGAGAGGCCACATGCCAAGCATGTGGAAGGCATGTGGAGGAGTGTGAAGTCAAGAGGAATCCTTCTAGAATTCCTATGTGGAATAAGGAGGATGTGGACATGTGGAAAAGAGAGGGTCCCTATGGGCTCCATGTGGGGAGACTCTTTACTTTCTTAATATTTTAAGAGTCTTGAGCATCTTGTGGTGGGACACATGGCAATAGTAGCCAAAAAGGACATGGATGGTGACATACGTGCTTATGTGATTGATGGGGAAAGGAATCTACAGGCAGCAATTGTAAATGGGTGAAGGAGGGTGATAAAATCTCTATAAAAGGAGCCCTCCTCTCCCTTGTTCATCAATCTCTTCCACCATTAGGCCTCATGTTGCTGTAGCTCTAGTCTCCTTAAGCCTCTTCCATGAGCCTTCTCTCTCTCTTGTAGATATTCTCTTATGTAGACTCTTGAGTCCATCTCTCTCTAGTTCGTTCTCTCTCTATGAGTAGTCTTGGAGCTTCCGCTCCCTCTTGTACATATGAAACCTCTTCTTCTCCCTTGTGTTTGTAGTATTTTGAGTTTCATTAGAGTGGAGTCTCACTCTATTGGTAATGAAGGTCACTTCAGGTTCTCTCTCTCTTGAGTGTCTCTTCCCTTTTCTTTCTTTCCAAGCCTTAAAAGTTCTTTCTATTCAGCTGCTCCACTGTGCACACATGGTCCATCTGTTTCCCGAGCCACCATGCAAACTTATTTCCCTCTTCTAGGAAAAATCTATGAGGGGTGGATCGTTGATGAAGGTGGAGTCTTGAGGGAGCATCCTGCTCAGGCGAAATTAGCATGGGTGGAGGGCAGTTTTCATGACAGTTTGACCCCCTGTTAGTGTTTTGCTCATAACTTTCTACTCGATAGTCCGATTTTTAAGAAATTTATATCAATGCGAAGCTCTCTTTAACACGCATGTTCCTATGTAATCAGATCTTGAATCAAATACTACTACAAAAATTTATGAGTCTCTATGTCTGATAGTCTGTTTTTATGATAGTTTTTACCTCCGTCTAGTAAACTGTCCATAACTTTTTGGCCGCTTCTTTGTTTCTTACGAAACTTATATAAGCACGAAGCCCATCTTAAGGCCCATATCTGTGTGTGCTTAAATCTTTGCTATCATGTATCTACTGAAAGTTATAGGCCTCTGTGTCTAATGATAGTTTGTAGAGTGTTTTGAGCTAGTGTAAAGATGTCTATGAAGGAGGTGCAATGTTTCCTCGGAATCTACCCATCCGAACCAATCAGCCCCTTTAAACTCCTCGATATATATTAGTGCATGTCATGTTGAGCCGCAAGATCTTATTTCAACAACGTATCGCTCTTCTCTTTGGTGCAGAGTGGCTCACTGAGATTATGGCCTCTGCTGACCCTTTCCTTCTCCCTATGCTTGATTACAACATCACTTGGGATGTTACCATCTTCATTCTCATCTGAGGAGGGAAAGTATAGTATGGTATCTTGGCATAAAAGCTTCTTTTTAATGTCCCATTCTCAATGATAAATATCTTTGTTGGTCAGTTCGAAAGCAGCAGGAAGTGAAGAGGTGCGTGAAGTTTATTACCCCCAACTTCATGTCATATCTTTTGGTGGAGACGCCGGGTACGTCTGGTATTGGATTCATCTCACCTTACTAAACAGTCTTAGGTGTACTTGATTGCATGTTATGCCTAGAAGAGGCATGCGTTTTGATGAGATAAAGAAGATGCCTAGAAGAACTCCGTTAGAAGAGATTGTAGCCCATTTAAGAGAACATGAAGATTGCGAAGGTGATGCTCAAGCTATTCGCACAGTCACCATGATCATATCCTTTATGCTTGCACTGTTGAATATGTTGGTGAATCGACAACATCGGCAGTAGGCATAATGATAGATTGGGGATTGTTCCATGCACTAGCAGCTGGGTGTGAAGAAGAGTTGAGTCTTTGGGTAGTTTTTGACTATAACAATGGAGTGGTGATTCTCAATGCTTTCAGCTTCTTTTGCTATGCAAATGATGAAGAGTACAATCCCTTGAAGCTTTTATGTGCACTTTCTATTGTGCGAAGGGTGATTTTGGAATGCATGTATACACAATGTTTTCATGGTGCTGGTTGGCCACTTATTTTTGAAGATTTTGTTGAGGATCACATTGCGGAGGGTTTTCAACAAGTGGTTATGCATAATAAGTTGGTCTTGGTATACTAAGGCTCTGTGGGATCTTGTTTGGATCTTGTTTGGGATATTATTTGGATCTTGGTGTTTCCTTTTTGTGTTTCATCATGGTGAAGATTCGAATGTTTTGAGGGACCCAAGGGGAAGACCTGAAGTCTTATCTTTGGGATTTTGTTCGAGGATGCCGGCTTTTTGGATGGTCCATGAAGGATCGAGCGGAGATTTTGCCTGATTTTCTTGAAGGTGTAGCCTTGAGTTGGCATAAGACCTTGCCGGACTCTACCAAGGAGGACTGGGACCAAATGGTGGCAGCAATGAAGCAGAGATTTGGGACAGTAGAGTCGCCAAATGCTTTAACGTTGCAGTTGGACCAGTTCTATCAAGGAGAGGGTGAGTTGGTCTCTGCATTGGCAATCCGATTTGAAACTTTATGGACAAAGTATGAAAGGGAAGCTTTGTGAGCTGTGGCATCTGCATCATCGGCCCCTCAAAGTCTCTCAGGGATGGAGCACTTAAAGATGAGCAAATTTGTTATGGCTTTGGAGCCTAGTGTTTGCTCAAAAGTAATGAGTAAAGATCCAACAACATACGTGGAGGCACTTTGCATTGCGACCAAGAAAGAAGCTTCTCTAAATATTGAATCCTCTTGTCACACCTTGGGGAGTTTTGGCTTACAGAGTGATGCCTTTTGGGTTGACCAATGCACCAGCTATATTGCAAAGGTTCATGGGTCGAGTCCTTGAGCCATACTTGGGAAAGTTCATAAGGGTGTTTTTGGATGATTTTTGCATTTGTTCTCGGCGCATAGATCACATGGAGAAGTTAAAGATGGCCTTAGCTAGGATTGATGAAGCAAAAGGGTGTCTAAATCCTAGCAAGTGTCATTTGGCTCAAATAAAAGTAGTCTTATTAGGGCATATTGTGTCTGAAGAAGGCCTGAAAAATGGATCCTAACAAGGTTCAAGCAATCATGGCATTGCCAAGTCCTGAGAGTGTCACTGGTGTTCATAGAATTCTAGGAAAGAGCAAGTATTATCAATGCTTTTGTGATGATTTCACAGAGATAGTGCATCCCATGAACTTGTTGAGAAGAAAAGGAATTTCTTTCTAATGGGGTGTGGAGCAACAAGAGTCTTTCCAGCAACTTAAGGAGGCCATGAGTAAGGGCCCAATATTGAAGCCCCCTGATTGGTCTCAAGACTTTATGTAAATCCAAGTGTATCTTTGCATTCAGTTGGTGCTGTATTGCTACAAAAAGGAGAGGCAGGTAGAATGCAACCCATCTATTATGCCAGCCGACAAATTACAGATGTGGAAACAAGGTATGAAGAAATGGAGCAGCAAGCTCTCTCTTTGGTATTTTTAGTCAGAAAGTTTTGCTCCTATTTATTACCTCGGCCATTTTTCTTCCTCACCTCTCAGTCTGTATTAGCATATCTAGTTCGCAAGCCTAACCTTGGGGGGAGATTTGCAAAATGGTTGTTAGAGCTACAAGAGTTCTCTTTCTCTTTTGTCACTGAAAATACCACTAGGTCCACTATGGCAGATTTGCTCACAGGACGGGAGGATCTAGGAGAAGAAAAGAAATGTAAAGAGAACATTAAAGATGAAAGAGATATACCACCAAGAGCTTTTGTTTTGTATTTTGATGGGGCTTTTAGTCCTTCACGCCAACAAGGAGCCGAGGGGATGATCTTGATGAATTCTAAAGGTCAAGAAGTATGGGCAAGAGGACAAGAGCTTCTAGGTATCACAACTAACAATGTAGCTGAGTACAATGCTTTGATTCTTGGTCTGGAGGGTTGTCTTCAAAGTCAAGTTAAAGAATTGGAAGTAAGAGGAGATTCTGAGCTTATTATAAAGCAAATGCAAGGGCATTACAAGACATGAAGTCCTCATTTGAAGGAGCTTAATCAAAAGGATATGGCACTATGTAGTCAATTTGATTTTTGCAAGTTTATTCATATAAACAGAAAAGAAAATCAAATGGTAGATGAGTTAGCTACTCAAGCCATTGTAGTCCAAGACTAGGGGGTGGTTGCTTTGGTAGACACTGGATGGCCAGAACTGCAAGATGTTTAGCAATATGTGGAAGAAGGCATGTTTCCTCGAGGGCTAACTCCACAACAGAAGCAGAGATTGGTAAGGAAGGCTTGTCCCTATACTATTGTTGATGACATTCTTTATAAATTGGGAAAAGATAAGGTGCTCCGTCGGGTGGTTCATCCCATGGAGACTAGGAGAATCCTAGAAATGTGTCATGAATGCTTTGGTCATTTTGCTTCAGCAAGCACAACTAGGAGAATTCTTAATGCAGGTTACTTTTGGCCACGCCTCCATAAGGATGTATATGAATGGTGTCGAAGTTGTAAAGTATGCCAAAAGTTTGGAAGGCGACAGTTGATTCCTGGGCACTTAAAGCCTACTCCAACATATGGACCATTTGAGAGGTGGGGGTTGGACTTTGTGTTCTTTCTTCGAGCCACTTGCCATTGCCACTCTAAGATTGTTGGCTGTCGTTTTGCCGCCTCTTCCTTTTTGTTAAGGTCGGACAACAAGTCATAGCTTCCAATTCCTTGTCCTAAAGGAAAGTCTGACTGGCTAATTCTCCTTCTAGATGCCTTCTTTTTCTTACTATGGTGTTCCTCTTCCTGATGTTCCTCATCTACTTCCTCCTTGCTTTCTTCTTGTTCTTTTGCTTTACCACGCCCCCGTTTAGCCATCATTACCTCTCTTTCCTCATCCCCTGAAGAAGCTTCTAACAAGGATACTTGTTTTTCTTCTTTCTTTCTCAATCTAGGACACTCAGGGCGATAGTGACCTTTTGCATTACATTCATAGCAAGTGACCCCACTCCTATCTCGAGGCCTATCTTCACTCTTTGGTGCTCTAGGTTATCGTGCATTAACCAAATGCAATTTCAAATCAGCAAACTCTGCCATCAATTGGGAGATATTATGATCTAACTCAGAGGACTTTGGTACCTGAGGAGTGACCATTACCTCCACCTTAGAAGTTGAAGCTGTTGAAGACACAAAAGAGGATTCGATCTTTAGAGAAGCTTCCTTCTTGGTCGCAATGCGAAGTGCCTCCACGTATGTTGTTGGATCTTTACTCATTACTTTTGAGCAAAGACAAGGCTCCAAAGCCATAACAAATTTGCTCATCTTTAAGTGCTCCATCCCTAAGAGACTTTGAGGGGCCGATGATGTAGATGCCACAGCTCGCAAAGCTGCCCTTTCATACTTTGTCCATAAAGTTTCATATCGGATTGCCAATGCAGAGACCAACTGACCCTCTCCTTGATAGAACCGGTCCAACTGCAACATCAAAGCATTTGGCGACTCCACTACCCCAAATCTTTGCTTCATTGCTGCCACCACTTGGTCCCAATCCTCCTTGGTAGAGTCCGGTAAGGTCTCATGCCAACTCAAGGCTACACCTTTAAGAAAATTAGGCAAAATCTCTGCCCGATCCTTCATGGACCCTCCAGAAAGCCGGCATCCTCGAACAAAATCCCGAAGATAAGACTCCGGGTCTTCCCCTTGGGTCCCCCAAAACACTGGAATCTTCACCATGATGAAACACAAAAAGGAAACACCAAGATCCAAATAATATCCCAAACAAGATTTGAACAAGATCCCACAGAGCCTTAGTATACCAAGACCAACTTATTATGCATAACCAAACTGAAAACACTCTACAATGTGATCCTCAACAAAATCTTCAAAAATAAGTGACCAACCAGCACCATGAAAACATTGTGTATACATGCATTCTAGAATCACCCTTCTCACAATAGGAAGTGCACATAAAAGCTTCAAGATATTGTACTCTTCATCATTTGCATAGCAAAAGAAGTTGAAAGCATTAAGAATCACCACTCCACTGTTATAGTCGAAAACTACCCAAAGACTCAACTCTTCTTCACACCAAGCTGCAAGTGCATGGAACAATCCCCAATCTATCATTGTGCCTGCTGCCGGCGTTGTCGATTCACCAACATATTCAACAGTGCAAACATAAAGGATATGATCATGGTGACTGTGCGAATAGCTTGAGCATCACCTTCACAATCTTCAAGTTCTCTTAAACGGGTTGCAATCTCTTCTAACAGAGTTCTTCCAGGCATCTTCTTTATCTCATCAAAACACATGCCTCTTCTAGGCATAACATGCAATCAAGTACACCCGAGACCATTTAGTAAGGTGGGATGAATCCAATACCAAACGTACCCGACGTCTCCACCAAAAGATGTGACATGAAGTTGGGGGTAATAAACTTCACGCACCTCTTCACTTCCTACTGCTTTCGAACTGACTGACAAAGATATTTATCATTGAGAATGGGACATTAGAAAGAAGCTTTTATGCCATGATACCACACCATACTTTCCTCCCTCAGATGAGAATGAAGATGGTAACATCCCAAGTGATGTTGTAATCAAGCATAGGGTGAAGGAAAGGATCAGCAGAGGCCATAATCTCAGCGAGCCGGTCTGTGCCAAAGAGAAGAGTGATACGTTGTTGAAAGAAGATCTTGCGGCTCAACATAACATGAACTGATATACATCGAGGAGTTTGAAGGGGCTGATTGGGTCGGATGGGTAGATTCCGAGGAAACATTGCACCTCCTTCATAGACACCTTTACACTTAGCTCAAAACACTCTACAAACTGTCATTAGACACAGAGGCCTATAACTTTCAGTAGAGACATGATATAAAAGATTCAAGCACATAAAAAGATGCGCCTTGAGATGGGCTACGCGCTGATATAAGTTTCATTGAACACAGACAGATGGTTGAAGAGATATGGACAGTTTACTGGAAGGGGATAAAAACTATCATGAAAATAGACTGTCAAACACAGAGACTCATAACATTTTGCAGCAGTATTTGATTCAAAGTCTAAGCACATAGAGACATGCGCCTTAAAGAGAGCTTCGCGCTGATATATGTTTCGTAAGAAACAGAGAAGCGGCCAAAAAGTTATGGACAGTTTATTAGACGGGGGTAAAAACTATCATGAAAATAGACTGTCAAACACAGGGACTCATAACTTTTTGTAGCAGTATCTGATTCAAGATCTGATCACATTAAAACATGCGCCTTGAAGAGAGCTTCGCGCTGATATAAATTTCATTACAATCGGACTACCGAGCAGAAAGTTATGAGCAAAATACTAACAGGGGGTCAAACTATCATGAAAACTACCCTCCACCCAGGCTAATTTCGCCTGAGCAGGATGCTCCCTCAAGACTCCACCTTCATCAACGATCCACCCCTCATAGATTTTGCCTAGAAGAGGGGAAGAAGTTTGCATGGTGGCTCGGGAAACAGATGGACCATGTGTGCATAGTGAGCGGCCGAATAGAAAGAAGTTTCAAGGCTTTGAAAGAGAAAAGGGACGAGACACTCAAGAGAGAGAGAACCTGGAGTGACCTTCATTACAAATAGAGTGAGACTCCACTTCAACACTACAAACACAAGGGAGAAGAAGAGGTTTCATACATACTATACTAGAGGGAGCGGAAGCTCCAAGACTACTCATAGAGAGAGAATAAACTAGAGAGAGATGGACTCAAGAGTCTACATAAGAGGATATCTACAAGAGGGAGAGAAGGCTCATGGAAGAGGCTTGGGGAGACTAGAGCTACAGCAACATGAGGCCTAATGGTGGAAGAGATTCTCATGAACAAGGGAGAGGAGGGCTCCTTTTATAGAGATTTTGTTACCCTCCTTCACCCATTTACAATTGCTGCCTGTAGATTCCTTTCCCCATCAATCACATAAGCACGTATGTCACCATCCATGTCCTTTTTGGCTACTCTTGCCATGTGTCCCATCAAAAGATGCTCAAGACTCTTAAAATATTAAGAAAGTCAAGAGTCTCCTCACATGGAGCCCATAGAGACCCTCTCTTTTCCACATGTCCACATCCTCCTTATTCCACATAGGAGTTCTAGAAGGATTCCTCTTGACTTCACACTCCTCCACATGCCTTCCACACGCTTGGCATGTGGCCTCTCTTATATTATTGGAACAGATGGACATGAGCCCACCTCTTTATATGACTCACTCTTCCTATTTTCTAAAAAACTCCATAATATCCCATACACAAATAACTCTCACCCCATACCAAGGTATTTATAATTCATACCTATGGTATTTACAATGAGCCATTCTACTCATCCTCTCCATCCCATACAATATCATAGAAAATAGAAATAAGTGAGAGCCGCTAGGCTATCACTTGATACTCAAACTCTTATCAAACATAGAGAAAAACAATACCAATGTCAAATTAAAAATATCAATTTTTGGCGTCACAGTACACATCCACTCCTCCGTGCCTGACATGTTGCCTAAAGTGCGCAATGAAGCAAGCATCGACTCTAGGTCAGCACAACAAGGTGGAGGATGGATGGGTTCTCATGTGCCCTAGCACGAATACTCAAGACCTCCCTCTTAGTAGATGAAATGACATCGGAAAGAGGCATCGAGCCATCCATGTCAAGCGGAGAATAGCTAAGGGAGAAGGGGGCTAAGAGCTGTGGGAATAAGGGGATATGGGAGTGAAGGGGGGAAAAGGGGGTGAAGGGGGGAAAAGGAGATGAAGGGGGGAAAAGGGGGTGAAGGGTGTAGGATGCTAGGAGGAGCCAAGCAAAAAGTGCTACTAGGCTAGAGATGGCGGTCACAAGGCAAGCATGTAATGCTTGAGGTGGCCAAACTGCTAGGGCTTCACATCAATGGGAGGGGAATAGAAAAATGTGTGAGCTTTCAAAAGAGAGGCTTATGTAGAGATTAGGTCAACACTCAAAACACTTTGCTTATGGGATAAATACCTCGATCAAGGTGGCACCCACACAATGCAAGCATCCATGCCTTCAAAATGGCCATCATCAGGGTGGCCCATGGCACATGCATGTTATGTGGTGGCCACATATATGACACCTCAGTACCTCTAGACTGTTGAAACATGTAATCTTGGGTTTATTGGGATGTTATTGATACTACCCTAGAGAGGTATGTATGAGTGAATTATGGTAGCCACATATGGAGATGTGGGCTACATGGAGAGATGTGGGTGAAAGATTACCACTTGTGAGATGCGGATTTGATGATGCCACACGACATGATGGTATCTAGAGGCTCTCTATATAAGAGACCTCTCTTGTATTATTAATGATGCACATTGGATCGAGCTCCACTCGTGATATGCCAGTGTGACCGTTGTGCATTTATGTCACCGACTTGTTAGCTACAGATGTGGTTAGTACACCGCCCATGAATAATAGCTGGATGTCAGCTATCCTTATGTACTCTAGTTCGTGGCTCAGTTAGTATGCCACCTTAGTTAGCTGAGTTTGGTTTGAGACCCACATATAGGGTTCTTCTATTTCTTTGTACTAGAGTTCCTTTGGCTTTCACAACTAAGAAGAGAAAAACTGTTTTCAGCCTCCACCTTTGTGTGTATTCCCCCATTGTGTATGTGAGAAAGCTGCAAGTAGACTCCTTCCTTCTCTCCCACTATCTTCACATGGTATTAGAGCCTAGTTCATGGTAAGGAGCTCAAGAAAGCAAACCAAGTTTGTGGTGTCCTGGTAAGAGGACCAGTGTTACTTTCCTTTTTCAAGTTTGGGAGCAAATCTCTGGTAGCTCTACTAATGGTGGTATATACTATACTATTGATGAATTGGAGAATATCATTGGAAGAAACCCCATCAATAAAGAATACTTGGGGATTATCCCAACTTAATTCATCAAGTGAAAAGCCCTCAACTGAAATTCCCCTATACGCTAAAACCTTTTCAAATTCTGAAGTGATGTTTACATTGAATGAACTGCAATAATTGTTATTCTCAGTTTATGCTCATTCACAAGCTTCTCAACATATGCAATTAGTTGTGGTGGGATTTGGGCCCTCATGAATGAGGTGACTACTTCAGACCCATCTTCTTGATTCTTCATCCACTTATGTGCCCATGCCTTTTCCTTAGCTGTGGATAAAGCAGCTATATGCTTCACAATATTAGGGTCAATATTGCATTGACAAGTAGGGATATCTTTTTCTGTGAGCAAATATCTAATCGCACTATCCACTACATCTCATTTTCACATATATGTTGATGCACTCCTCCACAATTATCTTTGTCCTTCCTGCCAAAAAACCATTCTTTCTTGAGGATTTTCTCTATTTCCATTGTTACATAGCTATCTGGCAAATATTTTACGGGCCTCCACATTCTTGCTGTCACCTCTTTTTTCTTAACCTTTAACTTTTGTGATAGTAACAAAGGACCTTCATAAGTAACCTCACCCTTCTTGTATGCATGGCAAACTGCCACAACTTGCTTAAACACCTCATCAGGTCAAAAAATTATACTTGTGTAGTCTACATATCTATCTCTCACTACCTTGAAGCTTGTGAGATATTCTTCCCGTTCTTGACTTCCCCTTGGTACAATTGCACTTAAACATGTATAAAAAGTGACTAATGTGTCTGCATCCACTTTTGTGGCAGTTCTTTTCAAATGTGTTGCTCAAGAACCAAGTGTCGTCCATAGATCATTAGGATTTCCAATGTTAAGGTTATCTTACATTTTGCAAAAATATCATGATTCAGTCTTTCGTACTCAATCAAATATTGTATTGTATACTTAAAAATGCATACTGTGGCCATATAAAAATTAAAGGGAAGAACCATTGAAATTTGCTCTGCAATGAGTCTTTTGGAGTCCCTTGATTGTCTAGCAAGTTCATTATAAAAATTTCTTGGAATTGGCCTCTTCACCCTATTCATGTGGAATTTGTCGAAGGCTTTGTGTGAAGAATTTGCTGAAAGTCTCCTCAAAATGGGTAGGTCCTTCAAACATAATTCTTGTCACGGCTACCTATATTTGGATAGAACATGATTGGACATAAGACTACATTAGAGACCATGGGTTTCTTTCCATCCACCAAAGCCTTGAATATTTGCATCGCATAAGATATATTAAGATTCCTATTATTGGTAAAAATAGCTGCTGACTCGACATCTCAAGCATTGATAGCATAGGGCTTTTGTCCCCATATATATCCGACATCATCTTCTGTGATCATCTCATTAAGATGCAAATTGAGGTTCTTTATTGACATGAGCTCATCTTGATCCTCCTCAACCTATTGATCTAACTCTTCTTCCTCTAGATTTTCTCTAGTATCCTCCTCTTTCTCTTGTACCTAAAGTTTCTGAGCGGAGGAACGTTGTCTTTTTTTCAAAGTAGCCTTTGGAATTGTGTCCTCTTTATCTTTTACCCATAGTTTCTGAATGGAGGAACGTTGTCTTCTTCTGAAAGTAGCCTTTGGAACTGTGGCCCTTGCAGCATTAATATTTTCTATTTAGCATCTTTCTTTTCCTTTGATAGGTTGCACCAACGTGACCGTGGCTCATCCTTCCTCTTCCTCTATCTTTTGTATTTCTTTAGGCCACAATGGTTGTGTTACTTCTTCTTTTTTTCTGTTCGAACATAGCATCTGCTTTTGTTCCTATCTCAAAGAGTTTGCATACAGACCCTTGATGTGGGGCTCCTTGACTAGGCTGCTTCTAAGCCAAACTAGGAGCTCTCTCCTCCTACTTGTGTCCTCTTTGTTTCTGAACCAAACTAGCATCCATCTGATCTTTCTCGTGCCCTCTCATCCTACTTGTGCCCTCCTTGCTCTTGACTAAATTCATGGTCTATCTTGAGTAATGACATCTTAAAGTACAATCTTTTGATGCAACCTACTTGCCTCTGCACTCGAAAATGTCCTCCATTCATCCATGAGAGCCTGCAATGCAATTTGTTATTCTGTAAAGTTTGATGGTGGAGGAGGTGGCATTGCGAACCTGTTTAGGCCCCTTGATAAGATAAAATGATAGCCCCCAATATTAGGTTGTGAATACTTTACAAAAATATCTAAGTATGGGCTCTTTGGTTCCATCGTAATTCTCACAACCATGCTAGAAGTTATATCTTTCTTAGAGAAGCTTGAATTCCATGGCTCCTCATGTTGCTACATACATTTCCTCGACATCATAAGATGTAGCTCAGTTTTTCTTTGAATGAGCTCGATTTTTCTTTGAATGAGAAACCAAACTTTTCTTCCCATGTGCATGTGAGTCCACTTCCCTTCAAAGTTATCAGAGGCATACTCTTTTCCATTGAAATGTAAGGTGCTGATAGAGACAAAAGCTCTAATCTCTTGAGAGTGCTCCATAATAATTGAAAACCCTACATGAAAAATAATTCACAAGACTTTAGATACAATGCTTCAATAAAAGAGCCAATAAGGGTTTAAAGTACAAACTAATAGACAATATATTTTGTCCATCATATTGTAATGTGCCCAAGCTGAAAGACAATGCATTTTGCCCATCATACTATAATGTGCCCAAGCTGAAAACTAAGCTATACCAATTGTCAAATCAAAGAAAAGGTAAGAAAGCATTTCTTTTTCATATTCATTTTGATAGGTTAATTGCAAGACAAGAGTTATAAACAAAATTTAATTCTTTTCATATATAATTAACATATATTTAATTTAGCAAAATATTTTAAACTAAATTAAATAAACTTTAAATATACATTTAATATAAAAGGAATTAAAAATTAAAAATAGAAATAAATTATTTAAGATATTTAAATTTAAATTTGAAAATACAAAACAATTATATATTAAATTCACTAATTTTGATTTAAATACAAAAATATATACAAACTAATGAAACAAGTGAGTACATGTACTCGTGAGCACTACCTTCAAGTTGGTTCTGTCAAAGAAAAACAATTGTTAAGATGAATAAATGATTAACTTGCAACACATGTGATGGAAGCCATGTATAGGAAAGTTCAAATATCTGGTCGAGTGTTCAAACTAACAAACTATAGGCAACCAACAAGATTGGCATAAGGTTGATGTGAAACCTCAACATCATGAGTCAATCGAGTATTTTTGACAGAGCTCACAAGACTAGGAGTGGTCGCAGAGTGAGCATTCATCAAGCCAAACTTTTGAACTGCATCTTGAATGGATTTTGTTTGTCGAAGTAGCAGAATTCACTTGTGATGAAATTGCTGAACTTGAATACCAAGACATGAATGAATGCCACCAAGATCAACCATATCAAATGCTGAGGATAAGATTTTCTTGACATGTTGCAAGAAATTGAGATTGTTGGAAACAAGTCTGGTGTCATCCACATAAAGAGCAAGAATGACAAAAAGAGCACCATCACATTTGGCATATAAGTTGGGGTCAGAGAAACAAGAGTTGAAACCTTGAGATGTTAAAAACTGATCAATTTTCATGTACCAAGAATGGGAAGCTTGTTTTAGGCCATAAAGAGCACGATGAAGGCGACAAACAAGATGGTCTTGACCGGGAAGTATGAACCCTTCTGGTTGCTCCATATAAATCTCCTCTTAAGATCTCCATTAAGAAAAGCAGTTTTCACATCCATTTGATGAATCTTCAAATCAAATTGAGAAGCAAAAGCCAAGAGTACCCGAATACTTGTGCTATGAACAATGGGTGAAAAAGTATCAGGATAATCAACTCCTGCAATGTGTGAGTATCCTTTTGCAACCAGATGAGCTTTAAACTTGTCAAAAGAACCATCATATAGTTTTGGTTTTATAAACCCACTTGCATTTGATAGGAGAGCGATAAGGAGGTAGTTCAATAAGAACCCATGTAGCTTTAGAGATCAAAGAATCATATTCAGCTTCCATTGCCTCTTGCCATTGACTCTTTTGTGCAGAGAAGAGATAGCTTCTGTGTAAGTAGTAGGGTCTTCATGAGTAGCCATTGCATGATCAATGATTTCAAAGTCATCAACACAATCATGAGTAGAACCATGTTCAAAATCAATAGGTAGATCAACATAAATATCAACAATATCATCAGAGGCCTGTGTATGTGCAGGATCCAAATCAATATTGTCAACACATTGCTCTGCAGATGGAGTAGCAGCGACACCATCAGATGAACGAGTAGTAACATTTGACATTAGAAGTGGAATCATTATCAAATAGAAAGGAAAGGCAAAAAGTAAGGACTCAATGTCCTCTACATCCTAGGTAGACCATGCCCTCCCATTAACTACTCATTGAATATGGCATCACGATTGATTATCACCTTCTTAGAAGAGGGATCATAGAATTTATAACCTTTGGAATTCGGAGAATATCTAATGAATATGTCCTTTTTGCCAGGAAGATCTAGCTTTTTTCATGTCTCTTTTGGTACATGAATATAAGCAATGCAACCAAAAGTTCAAAAATGTGATACAAAAGGAGTCTCCTCTGTCCAAGCTATGATTGGTATCTGACCAGAAGGTGCAGCTGTAGGAAGATGATTTCACACAAAGATGGCTATCAGAAGTGCTTCTACCTGAAAGCTTCGAGATAATCTAGAATGAAGGAGCATACATCGCATAGCATCAAGAGAAGTGCGATTCTTACGCTGTGCATGAGCATTTTGTTGAGGAGAGTATGGAACAATATATTCACGATGAATGCCACACTCAATGCAATAATTATTAAAAAGATTAGAAATATATTCTCCACCATTGTAACTATGAAAGGTCTTGATCCGAAAACCAGTATGAAGTTCTGCAACAATTTTATATTGCTCGAATACTTATAAGGCCTCTGACTTATGTCGCAAGAGAAATGCAATTGTATATCTTGACCAATCATCAATGAAAGTGATGAAATACCTGTAGAAAGACTTAGATGGAGGAAAAGGTCCACATATATCAGTGTGAACAAGATCCAATAAAGCATATGAATGAGTTGAAGTAGATGCATGAAAGGGTTTTCGATGATGCTTGCCAAGAGCACAATATTCACAGAGGCCCATGTGAGGATGAGCTGGGAGATTCATACCATGCATAAGATCATGACGATTGATAGCAAGTAGCTTGGCAAAATCCGAATGAACAAAACGATGATGCCATAGCTTGCAGTCCAGATCACCAGGGGTTGTAACCACATTAGCAATATCATCATTTAAGGAAAGTTGAAATAGGTTACCATTCCAAGGAGCAACTGCTATGGTATGTCCATCTTTTTCAATCTGACACTGTGTGTGGTCAAAGCCAATAAAGAGACCAAGATCAACAAGTCATGCAACAAAAAGAAAATTTCTCTAAAGCTCTGGAACATGGAGAATGCCTTGCAAGACTCTTGTTGAAGAAAAAGTGCCAAGATATAAATCACCAACACCCATGACTTGACAAGTAGTGTCATCAGCAAGATAAACCAATTTCTTGTGAGGAAGAGCATGATAATTATGTAACCATTGAGATTGATATGTCATATTACCAGTAGCATGAGAATCAACAATAAAAGTGGAACCATCTCGAACATGAAGTATCCTTTCTGGAGAGACATCAGAATAGATATGATTTGCCTCTTGATGCGTATGGGCATCTTGTTGTTGAGCAGCATATGCTTGAGTATGTTCGTGATCATAACACCTCTTGTAACACCAAAAGGATGGATTATTTCTACCACAATATTCGTAAGGAGAATTATTGGAGACGAGAACAATGTTTCTCAGGATATTTGAGACGAGAAGAATTGCCACCTCTATACAGATGACCACCATGTCCATATTTGGAGAAAGGACGCTTGTGAGCAACACAAGCTATCTCTGAATCTGCATCATCCATTGTTATCATGACAGATTCATGAGGATCTTTATGATGCTCGCGTCGTTGAGCGTACTCAATCAAAGAAATACATGTTTGATCAAAATCAATCTCGTTTTTGTTGGAAAGGATGGTAACAATATTATCATATAATGGATCCTGGACTGTGTGGAGAAGATAGGTCACCAATTGATTTCGTAGAACAGGTGCACCAGCAGTGGCAAGTTGATTGACGATATTCTTGAATGAGTCAATATGAGTTGTCCTAGAAGCACCAAATAGACTCCCAAAGACTGATTCATATTGATCACTAGTTACATATATATAGGTGAGACCTAGTTCAAGTTAGGGCAAGCTATATATAGCTCTAACAAGAGAGAGAGTTTTTAAGAAAAGAAAGTGTGTGTGAGTGAGTGTGTGTGGAAGAGAGAAAGAACCAAAATAGAAGGGGGCCAATTGGCAACAAAGTGTGTGGGACACTTTTTTAACAAAAATGTACTTAGAGGAAGTTGCCTTCAAGTTGGTTCTATCAAAGGAAAACAATTGTCAAGATGAATAAATGATTAATTTGCAATACATGTGATGGAAGCCGTGTATAGGAAAGTTTGAATGATTTGCAAACTCTGTGTGTAAGTGTGTGTGTGTCTGTGTGTGTGTGTGTGAGAGAGAGAGAGAGAGAGAGAGAGGGAGAGAGAGAGTTCTTAAAAAAAGAAAGTGTGTGTGAGCGAGTGTGTGTGGGAGAGAGAAAAACCAAAATACAAGGGGGCCACTTGGCAACAAAGTGTGTGGGACACTTTTTTAACCAAGAACAATATCTGAAAGATTATCACCTTTGAGTATCAATAACATCTTCACTTTCCAACCAAGAAAAAGCGTGTCCTTGAAATAGAGATCACCAAGAACAATATCTAAAAGATTATTACCTTCGAGTATCAATAACATCTTCACTTTCCAACCAAGAAAAAGCGTGTCTCCTTGAAACAGAGCAACATATTGTTGGCCAGAAGGAAAGCTGTTGATGATTATAGTCGTTTCCATCATACTTCAGGAGAATAAGTTTGTCAGAGCTCACAACAATGATCGAGAATCCAATGGTTGCTCTGAAAATATAGAACTCAAGATACCCCAAAAAAGGATAGAACGTGAGACGAGAGTATACTAGAAATAGCATGCATGCCAAGAAAGCGCTTTGAGATTGTTGATCACAAAACCACAATATTTTTAGAGAAAAGCAGAACTTGTCGATCACGAAACAAAAGTAATTTTGGCAAAAAACACTACGATTGTGCCGATCATGAAACCAATACGTTTATCACGAAGCCACGAGATTCTTGGAAAAAAGCAATACGAGCATGCCAATCACGAAACTAAGAAAAAAGTAGTCGTCACAAAAACTAATGTAACTTTCTGCTTCGAAGTCTGATTAGGGTGTTTAATTACTCAGAATGAAGAGCACGATGAGAGCTACACTCTACAAATGATATATGATCTATTTGCCACTGATAACTTTTTCAATTTCACACCATAAGATCTCCAAAAAACCACATCAAGTTAGACATGTGAAAATCAACAAGAGAAAATAAGCGATGAGATACTGAAAGCGCTATGTAATCAAATCAACAACTAACACTTCCTATCTTTCTTCATTACAGTGAGCATACAATAGCAACACCTTTGTAGCTCTGATACCATCTTGAGAGAGAAGAAGAAGAGATGATAGACACACCAAATAGACTCCCAAACACTGATTCATATTGATCACTAGTTACATATATATAGGTGAGACCTAGTTCAAGTTAGGGCAAGCTATATATAACTCTAACAAGAGAGAGAGTTTTTAAGAAAAGAAAGTGTGTGTGAGTGAGTGTGTGTGGAAGAGAGAAAGAACCAAAATAGAAGGGGGCCAATTGGTAACAAAGTGTGCGGGACACTTTTTTAACAAAAAAGTACCTAGAGGCAGCTGCCTTCAAGTTGGTTCTATCAAAGGAAAACAATTTTCAAGATGAATAAATGATTAATTTGCAACACATGTGATGGAAGCCATGTATAGGAAAGTTTGAATGATTTGCAAACTCCATGTGTAAGTGTGTGTGTGTGTGTGTGTGTGTGAGAGAGAGAGAGAGAGAGAGAGAGAGAGAGAGAGTTCTTAAAAAAAGAAAGTGTGTGTGAGCGACGAGTGTGTGTGGGAGAGAGAAAAACCAAAATGGAAGGGGGCCACTTGGCAACAAAGTGTGTGGGACACTTTTTTAACAAAAGTGTACCTAGAGCGCTGCCTAAAGGCAGTGCTAATAAAGATTATGTAAACACAAATTATAAACTAAAGTAAAATAATTAAAAATAAAATTATAAACTAACATAAAATAATTTGATTATAAAAATAAATTAATTAATAAGCAAGAAATAATATAAGGAGTAAAGCCTAGATGGTGAAATGGTAGACATCCAGAAAATCCTTCATTTTTTTTCTCTTATATATATGCATATATATGTATATATATATGGAATTCATTTCATGTATATTTAATTTAGCAAATTATTTTAAAATAAATTAAATTTATTCAGCTAATTTAAATATACTTTAAATATACATTTATATTAAATGAATTAAAAATTAAAAATATAAATACATTATTTAAAAATATTTGAATTTAAATTCAATAATACATACAACCTAATAAAAAATAAAATTTTAAACTTAAAAAATTAGTTTTAAATTAACTAATAATTAATTAACCCTCCCTCTACCCTTTATGCTCGATTAACTAATAATTAACTAACAAATTAATTAAGTAACTAGCTTATTAATTCACTAATTATAATTAACATCCCCTTCCCTTATTCCATGGTGGTGACCGCAACACCGTATGAATGTCCGTTTCATTCATCGTTGATCCACTCGATCGCCCATCTGTTGTCTCCATCGTCCGATCTCCGTCCATTGCAATTGCTCGTTCGGCCCGTCGCTCCCTGTGTGTTGTCCGTCGCTCCCCACCGTCGTTTGTCCCCGTTAGTCCATCATTGCCGTCGCCCACTCATCGTTAGGGGCAGGGTATTTGCCCTTCCCTTATTCCACGACCGCCAAGGAATAAGAGGAGGGGAGGGTTATCTTCCTCCCCTTATTCCCTGGCGGTCACAGTCACCAAGGAATAAGGGGTGGGGGAGTATTATCCCCCTTTCCTTATTCCCTGGCGTCTTCTCATCCAAATGAGTACATGTGCATTATTATAGATGGTATGGATCAAAACACAACAACATTACCTCGATTCATTAATACTCCACCTAAGCTACAAGGAAAATACTTTTTGAAGACACCTCTATGTGGAGTGTTAGTGCATGGGTTTGAATTTTTTGTAGACATATGGATTGATTCATTGCATCTACATGATAGCAATCAAGTTGTAACGTTAGTTATGAAGGCAACTGACAGTGTACATGCAGAAAAAGATTGCCTACTATTATGGATAAATTTGTCTAAGGGAAAAAGGTATAAATATGAGTGTGTGTTTGTATGTGTGGCAATAATATAATAAAATATGGTGTGCATAGGGCCCAGGGTTGAGGTGGCAAGGCATAACCATGTGCCACCCTTCCATGTAAGAGGACCCATAAGGTGTGTTGTACATAATCCATGGTGGTAATATTATAAAATGTAAGGTGGCATGGCTTCTCCATGTGCTACCCCTCCACATAGGCTGCATTTAGTGAGATATGGCTCAAAGTCCATGGGAGAAGGAATATAAAATAGGTCGAGATGGATATTATATTGAGTTATTCCCTGCATATGGGATAGGCCCATATGGGGGAGGTATAGAAGGTCCAAGAGAGCAAGTTAAATAATGGGGAAAGTAGGATGAGGTGGCAAGATTCCTTGTGCCAACCCTCCACTTGTCCTCCTAGAGGTCTAAACATATTATAAAATTGGGAAGAGACCAAGGGAGTATCATAGACTTGAGATATGGGACTTAATTTATGTGGAAAATTGACGCAAAGGGTTGTCGCACACAATTGAGAGTGCATAACCGCCTAGCCCACATGGGAGACTTTTCCACACACACCATGCATGTGGGAGGATGCATTTATTGGGAGAGACCACCTCTTTTGGCTATAAAAGGAGGGGGCTATTCCTTGATGAGACACGCTCATTCTTGTAAAGCCACTTAGCTAGTACTTTGATTTCCCCCTTCTCTTCCTTTCAAATAAAGCATGGTCCTCTTCCCTTGATGTCTCCATCTTTACATTCCTCCTCCCCTCATGTACATGCTTCTCTTCCCCCTCTCCCTTTTCCCTTGTGCCATAGTCTCTCTCTTCATTCCCTCCCCTTCTAATCCCTTTTCCCCTCCCATGATAATGTTTCGCCCTCACGTTCTCCTTTCCTCTATGGCCCTTGAGAGTCGCCATGCTTAGTGTCTAGCCACTGGTCTTGATTTCTTTTCCGGCTAATACTACCAACAAATTTGAGAATACAGGTAGACAATTGCAGATGAGAGAATAAGAATGTACTCATTTTTGCATTTTTCTCAATGCTAATCTCTCATCAAATCTTCAACGAGATTGAAGTTGGGTTTTTGTTGGTTGGACACTATTAGCTGGAAAAGAAATCAGGACAAGAGGCTAGACACTAAGCATGGCGACACTCAAGGGCCATAGAGGAAAGGAGAACGTGAGGGCGAAACGTTATCATGGGAGGGGAAATGGGATTAGAAGGGGAGGGAATGAAGAGGAAGACTATGGCACAAGGGGAAAGGGAGAGGGGGGAGAGAAGCATGTACATGATGGGAGGAGGAATGTAAAGATGGAGACATCAAGGGAAGAGGGCCATGCTTTATTTGAAAGGAAGGGAAGGAGGAAATCAAAGTACTAGCTAGGTGGCTTTACAAGAATGAGTGTGTCCCATCAAGGAATAGCCCCCTCCTTTTATAGCCAAGAGAGGGGGTCTCTCCTAATAAATGCATCCTCCCACATGCATGGTGTGCATGGAAAAGTCTCCCATGTGGGCTAGGTGGTTACGCACTCTCAATTGTGTATGACAACCCTTTGCCTCATTTTTCCACATAAATCAAGCCCCATATCTCAAGTCTATGATACTCCCTTGGTCTCTCCCCAATTTTATAATACGTTCAAACCTCTAGGAGGATATGTGGAGGGTTGGCACAAGGAATCTTGCCACCTCATCCTACTTTCCCCATTATTTAATTTGCATTCTTGGACCTTCTATACCTCCCCCACATGGGCCTATCCTACATGGAGGGAATAATCCAATATAATATCCATCTCCACCTATTTTATATTACTTCTCCCATGGAATTTGGGCCATATCTCATTAAATGCAGCCTAGGTGGAGGGGTGGCACATGGAGGAGCCATGCCACCTTACATTTTATAATATTACTACCATGGATTATGTACATCACACCTTATGGGTCCTCTTACGTGGAAGGGTGGCACATGGTCATGCCCTGCCACCTCAACCCTGGGCCCTATGCACACCATATTTTATTATACTATTGCCACACATACAAACACACACTCATATTTATGCCTTTTTACTTTGGTCAAATGTAAGATTTAAGTTATATAGACTATATAAAATATGCATTCTAAAGTATTTAGTTTAGATATATATAGACTATATGTTATATGCTTTCCAAAGTGTTTTGTTTATAGGTACGATCCTTTGCAAAGGCTTTACTTTAAGTAAGTATAAGTCTACCTAGTCAAAGTATCCTACTGATTAGGGACAAGCACATAGGCTAAAAGCACACCGATTCATATTTTCTTACATTCATGCTGCATGGTGTATCAGAAGGTACGATCCTTTGCAAAGGCTTTACTTTAAGTAGTTATAAGTCTACCTAGTCAAATTATCCTATTGATTAGGGACAAGTACATAGGCTAAAGGCACACCGATTCATATTTTCTTACATTCATGCTGCATGGTGTATCAGAAGAAATGAAAAAGTATGTGATAAGAAATATTTAGAAGAAATATGTATTCCATATCATGGATACCATGGATATCTGGTGGTTGCTGAGTGGTTGCTAAAGTAAAAAAATGATATGGATGCAATGATACTGTAGATTTGTGCAAAGCCTTAAACTTTGTTTGAGGTTTTTGCAAAGTATTACACATAGTAATAAAGATAAGTAAGTATGCTAAACCTCTTCTAGATTCTATGGTTTTAAATACCTACCTTACAAATACATTATCTAATTTTTCATTCTTCGACTAACTAACAAGTATTATACACATGGAATAAAAGCATACATGCCAAAAGTAAGTGTGTAAAATTTAATATTTTCTTTTTTTAAAATTAATTCAATTCTTTTATTAACTACTTTTTAAAATTGAAAGGTTATTAGTATATAATCTACATAATTTTAAATGTTATTAATGTATAATATTAATTATTTATATATTTATTTAAATTTATATAATAATTAATTTATATTTATATTAGTTTTTAAGTTAATAATGTATAGAATAGCAATATATTCACTAATTCTTCATTGTTTTAAGAATAAGTATTATATAAAGCACATATGCTAGAAGACCTCCCTTTCAAGTTATATTTTTTTAATTAATGTATTTATACATTTATTTATATAATAATTATATAATATTTATATTAATTTATAGATTAATAATATTTATTTTTAGCAAAATTATATTTTAATATTAGTTAATAAAAATTTATTATATTATGGAGTAAAAATATTATAAATGGATTTCTTATATTAATAAAGTGTCGTGAGAAGAGTTTTTTGGAAAGATTTATGATTAAATTTTGTTTTGAAGTTGTTGCATATGCAATAGGTAGGGAGGTTTGAGTGGTTTTGAGGTTAAGAGAGAAATTTGTAATAAAGTGTCATGAGAAGAGTTTTTTGGAGAGATTTATGATTAAATTTTGTTTTGAAGTTGTTGCGTACGCAATAGGTAGGGAGGTTTGAGTGGTTTTAAGGTATCCCAGATAATGGCATAGTGCTTCATGTTCCAATGGTATCATACCTGTTTCAGCTAACAGGATGGGATATGGTGTCTATGTTTTAACTCCCGACTCGCCTACAATAAAGCATTTATGCACTATTTCTATCCTTTTCCAATAAGCCCTGGAGAGCCCAGGCGCCCGTGCTGGACATCCATAGAGAACCACTATTTGCACAAGCATGGTGTATAAAAATTTCCTCATCTCCCAATTCCACAAATGTGTTTTGCATTTATTTTGGAAGCCGTACAATGCTTTTAAACCTCCCAGAATCGTATGTTCCACACATACATTCCACTTGTAATTATCTGTAAAATCCAGCCCTAGATATTTGTATGAAGCAACTACTTCCAAAGTCTTTATTTCAAGACCCGATCACCATTACTTTGGTTTTTGCTATGTTGACCAGCATTTTTGAATATTGGCAGAAATTATATAAGGCATCCAAGTGTGCCTGCATATCGCTCTTATCTTTTGCAAAGAAGACCACACCATCCGTATAAATGAGCAATAGCAGTGCGTAGCTAGCCACCTAAGCTCCTCCTTTGCTTTTTTTTGTCATCAATTCTCCAACTCGTCTATGATGAAACCAAAGAGAGTTGGTGACAAGGGGCATCCCTGCTTGACCCCTATATCGCTACTTATGATGACCTTTCCTTTGGAATTGGATCCATCTACGTGGTTGTGCTAGCTCAGCTAAAACCTTCTCGTAGAGTCTATCCGTGGCTTCTCTCAGTTCTAGGGGAGCTTGGAGTCTCTCCCATAGTTTTTTACATGGTACTGTGTCAAATGCTTTCTTAAAGTCTAGAAAACAGCAGTAAATGGCCCTTTTCTATGTTTTGCTCCCTCTGCAATCGCTATGACCAATGCAATCGCTATCTCTCTCTCGTGGAACCTTACGCTCATAATTTTCTGCTTGTAAACATCCAAAAGCTGTGGATGATCGGACAACATGTCTTCATCCATCCACTTGGCATCCAATGCCGTATAATTCTTGAATTTTACAAGATATCTGTAAAACTCTTTGCCCTGAAGGCCTTTGCATACAATATGGTACACAATCTGCTATGGCTAAAGGACCTCCTCTAGCTCATCCACTTCTAGTGGATCCTTTGATACTGGCTCTATAGGATCTGGCCCCTGGAATTTCTTTAAAAGACTCACATGGAATGCATTGTGAATCCTCCATTGCTCTAGTAATGCCAACCTGTATGCAACCTTATTTATTCGTTCTATAACCCTGAAAGGGCCATAATATCTGAAAGATAACTTTGCATACACTTTCTGTTTGCCTTTAAACTTGCGGAGCCTAGCTTTCTCGAACTTTGAAAGTACCCAATCCCCTTCCTTGAGATTTAACTATCTCCTATGCTTATCTACACCTCTTTTATGCTTCTCTTGAGACCTTTCAATTGCTGTCCGGACTTGGCTGTCCTTTTCTACTCCCAAGTCATGAGATTACATCAGTCCATGATTATCTAAACAACATGCACAATATTTGTTCTTAGCTTTTTGTTGATGACATTATGACCTTTGCTTAGGAGAATGTGCAAGGAATGGAAGCTTTGAAGTGGATTATGGACCTCTTTTATAAGGATTTGAGGCCATCATGCAGTTGGCAAAAATCATTTGCCTTGAGAACTACCTTGGATCCCTTGTTTGATTGGGCTAAGTCCCTAACTATCCTCTGGATCCATCAAGGAAGGTTGTCAAATATTTGGGAGCTCCCATCAGCATGGTGAAAAGTAGTCGACACAAAAATTTCACATACATCCACTTCTAGATTCTTCACAAGTCCAAGGTCTTAACCCTAGTGTTGTCAGCCAATTTGATGCGATAAGGAGAGGTAGTACTAGAGTATTTTAAATCAGCATCTACATGGTCTTCTCACTCATGACTTTAATCGATGCACCTCCATCAATGTACACATTAGAAATCACTTGACCATCATGATCACATCAACCACAGGTACATCATCACCAACATCTATATCAACCTTTTTAACAACAGGAATGGCACTTTTCTTCTTTTTCTTCTTTGACACTCTTGTGCTTGCTAGCTTTCCCCATTTCTTCTGTAGTTTTGGAGACAAAGCAAGTAATTGACCAAAGGTGATATGAGCTTCCTTTTCTTTAAGGTCGGACAACAAGTCATAGCTTCCAATGCCTTGTCCTAAAGGAAAGTCTGACTAGCTAATTCTCCTTCTAGATGCTCTCTTTTTCTTAATACGGTGTTCCTCTTCCTAATGTTCCTCCTCTTCTTCTTCCTTGCTTTCTTCTTCTTCTTTTGCTTTACCACGCCCCCGTTTAGCCATCATTACCTCTCTTTCCTCATCCCCTGAAGAAGCTTCTAACAAGGATACTTGTTTTTCCTCTTTCTTTCTCAATCTAGGACACCCAGGGCGATAGTGACCTTTTTCATTACATTCATAGCAAGTGACCCCACTCTTATCTCGAGGCCTATCTTCACTCTTTGGTGCTCTAGGTTGTCGTGAATTAACCAAATGCAATTTCAAATCAGCAAACTCTGCCATCAATTGGGAGATATTATGATCTAACTCAGAGGACTTTGGTACCTAAGGAGTGCCCATTACCTCCACCTTAGAAGTTGAAGTTGTTGAAGACACAAAAGAGGATTCAATCTTTAGAGAAGCTTCTTTCTTGGTCGCAATGCGAAGTGCCTCCATGTATGTTGTTGGATCTTTAATCATTACTTTTGAGCGAAGACGAGGCTTTTAAGCCATAACAAATTTTCTCATCTTTAAGTGCTCCATCCTTGAGAGACTTTGAGGGGCCGATGATGTAGATGCCACAGCTCACAAAGCTTTCCTTTCATACTTTGTCCATAAAGTTTCATATCGGATTACCAATGCAGAGACCACCATCTCACCCTCTCCTTGATAGAACCGGTCCAATTGCAACATCAAAGCATTTGACGACTCTAGTACCCCAAATCTCTGCTTCATTGCAGCCACCACTTGGTCCCAGTCCTCCTTGGTAGAGTCCGGCAAGGCCTCATGCCAACTCAAGGCTACGCCTTCAAGAAAATTAGGCAAAATCTCCACTCAATCCTTCATGGACCATCCAGAAAGCCGGCATCCTCGAACAAAATCTCAAAGATAAAACTCTGGGTCTTCCCCTTGGGTCCCTCGAAACACTAGAATCTTCACCATGATGAAACATAAAAAGGAAACACCAAGATCCAACTAATATCCCAAACAAGATCCAAACAAGATCCCACAGAGCCTTAGTATACCAAGACCAACTTCTTATGCATAACCACTTGTTAAAAACCCTCCACAATGTGATCCTCAACAAAATCTTCAAAAATAAGTGACCAACCAGCACCATGAAAACATTGTGTATACATGCATTCAAGAATCACCCTTCTCACAATTGGAAGTTAACAGTTTCAAGATATTGTACTCTTCATCATTTGCATAGCAAAGAAAGCTGAAAGCATTGAGAATCACCACTCCATTGTTATAGTCAAAAACTACCCAAAGACTCAACTCTTCTTCACACCAAGCTACCAGTGCATGAAACAATCCCCAATCTATCATTGTGTCTGCTGAAGGCATTGTCGATTCACCAACATATTCAAGAGTGCAAACATAAATGATATGATCAAAATGACTATGCGAATAGATTGAGCATCACCTTTACAATCTTCAAGCTCTGTTAAATGGGCTGCAATCTCTTCTAACAGAGTTCTTCCAGGCATCTTCTTTATCACATCAGAAACACATGCCTATACTAGGGGATGCGTCAATTTTACGAGCAAAAACCTATGAGCAGGTTTATCCGAGCGTGTTTTTCAAGAGATTTTTAAAAATGTTTTTCTTTAGGAAACATGGTTTTTACACTTTTATTTTCACTAGAACTAGATCCCTTTATCATAAAAATATACAGACTAGTCACTCATTCATTTTTACACAACATAATTTTCTTATTTAGAGACATCCCTTTGTACCCCTGTTATTACCTTAAAAAAGTGTTGATTCCTTTAAGAAATATTCCTCATAATCACTCTCAATGTAATAATACTATGCATATATAATTACTTATTAACACATTTATATCATATGGCAATATCTTTTTAGTGTTTTTATAGCATATTTATGGACATGTTTCTAAAGAAGTTTAAATTACTATAAATAAGTATTAACTTAGGCTTATATATCACTCTCATAAAATACATGTAATATTTAATACTATATATGAAAGATTTTCCAAAATATAACTCCATAGATGTGCTCAAATGGGGTGTTCCGATCAATTTGAGTGGTTGAATGACTATATTTGGACATTGGATATGAAAGTTATGTCACTTTTAAAAGTGTTGTCCAAGGTAGTTTCGCCAGCGAAACTACCTTGGGAGACTTGCTTCAAAGGGGTTTCGCTGGCGAAACTACCTGGATGGCTTGCTTCAATAAGTTTTCTTTGAAGAAAGTCTTTCATGAAGATAGGTTGAGAGAGGGTTTTCAATGTCACCTCCTATTAAGTAAAAGTTGTAAGAAGGATCATAAGGGAATTTTCATAGAGAAGTCTACTCTACATGTGGGTTTCTTCAAAAGCCATCCCATTATGCTCTCACCATTCCTACAGATTCACCTAAAGATTTTTGTATAAAATAGGCATTGCTATAATACTTTGCATATTTCTAAGTGAAACTATGTTTTCTTCTGATCGATTTTTGCCATATTTATGCATAGTTGGAAGCTTTTTTTTTCCTTCGCTCGGACGCTCGGAAGATTTCGCTCAGAAAATGCTCGTCCCCTATACTAGGCATAACATGCAATCAAGTACACCCGAGACCATTTAGTAAGGTGGGATGAATCCGATACCAAACATACCTGGCATCTCCACCAAAAGATGTGACATGAAGTTGGGGGTAATAAACTTCACACACCTCTTCACTTCCTACTGCTTTCGAACTGAGTGATAGAGATATTCATCACTAGGAAAGGGACATTAAAAAGAAGCTTTTATACCAAGAGACCACACCATACTATCCTCCCTTATATGAGAATGAAGATGGTAATATCCCAAGAGATGTTGTACCCAAGCATAGGGAGAAGGAAAGGATCAGCGGAGGCCATAATCTCAGCAAGCCGGTCTGCGCCAAACCGGTCTGCGCCAAAGAGAAGAGTGATAGTTTGTTGAAAGAAGATCTTGTGGCTCAACATGACATGAACTGAAAAATATCAAGGAGTTTGAAGGGGCTGATTGGGTCGGATGGGTACATTCCGAGGAAACATTGCACCTCCTTCATAGACACCTTTATACTTAGCGCAAAACACTCTCCAAACTAGGGCTTTGCTTTGATATAAGTTTTGTAAGAAACAGAGAAGCGATCGGAAACATATGGGCAATTTACTAGAGGGGGGTAAAAATTGCCATAGAAATAAATAGTCATACACAGAGACTCGTAACTTCTTGTCCTGGACCCAATGCAAGAAACTAATTACATGGGAGGGAGAACCTCAAAGAAGGCTTCCTGTTGATATAAGTTTTATTGAAATCAAACCACCAAGGAGAAATTTATAGGCCAAATACTGATAGGGGGTCTAACTGCTATATTAACTGCCATCTACCCATGCAAATTTCGCCTAAGCAAACTACTCCCTCAAGGCTCCACAATTATCAACGATTCAATACCCCTAGAATTTGCCTAAAAGAGAGGAAGAAGCTTGCATGGTGGCTTGGGAAACGGATGGACCATGTATGCATAGTGAGCCGTCGAACAAGAACTACTTTAGAGACTTAAATAGAGAGAGAAAAGAACATAGGAATGGAGAAAAGGAATGGAAACTCAAGGAAAATGATAAGAAGTGACTTTCATTGCCATGAGAGTAAGAATCAACTCAAATACACTCAAAATACTATAAACACAAGGGAGAAGAAGAGGTTTCATACATACAAGAGGGAGCGGAATCCCCAAAACTACTCATAGAGAGAGAATAAACTAGAGAGGGATGGACTCAAGAGTCTACATAAGAGAATATCTACAAGACGGAGAGAAGGCTCATGGAAGAGGCTTGAGGAGATAGATATACATTAACATGAGGCCTAATGGTGGAAGGGATGATGAACAAGGGAGAGGAGGGCTCCTTTTATAGAGATTTTGTCACCCTACTTCACCCATTTACAATTGCTGCCTATAGATTCCTTTCCCCATTAATCACATAAGCCCGTATGTCACCATCCATGTCCTTTTTTGCTACTCTTGCCATGTGTCCCATCAAAAGATGCTCAAGGCTCTTAAAATATTGAGAAAGTCAAGAGTCTCCCCACATGGAGCCCATGGGGACCCTCTCTTTTCCATATGTCCACATCCTCCTTATTCCACGTAGGAATTCTAGAAGGATTCGTCTTGACTTCACACTCCTCCACATGCCTGCCACATGCTTGGCATGTGGCCTCTCTTATATTATTGGAAAACATGTACATGAGCCCACCTCTTTAAATGACTCACTCTTCCTATTTGCTAAAAACCCCGTAATATCCCATACACAAATAACTCTCACCCCATACCAAGGTATTTATAACTCATACCTATGGTATTTACAATGATCCATTCCACTCATCCTCTCAATCCCATACAATATCTTAGAAAATAGAAATAAGTGAGAGTTGCTAGGCTATCACTTCATACTCAAACTCTTATCAAACATAGAAGAAAACAATACCAATGCCAAATAAAAAAATATCAATTTTTAGCATCACAGTAGCATTATTTGAGTATGCAAACAAAGCGCTTTTGTCCAGCTGCAATTCTGGGTACCTATGTACACAGGAGGGAGAGAGATCACCCATATGCATGGATTCAACCTAACAAAACTACAACCTTGCAAGAAAGCAAGTTGGGAAGGCAATGAGCCTTAACATGTGCTGAAATAGAAAAATGAGAGGGACAAACTCTATCTCTCAAGTTCTATCCTCCTTGCCAACACGAAAATCACAAAAGGGGAAAATAGTGGCATCTCTTGAGAGTACATGTGCACGTGAGACTATAAAGTATTTGCGATTCGGTCATGCACAATGAGTGTGTGTGGGAAGGGAAACTAGCAGGTATTTCGTCCCTTAATTGTGTGTGCAAGTCCATTTATGCTCCTTAGACAAAAGTCTTGTGCAGAGTCTTAGCTCATTAAAGTGGTTTTACACACAAATACATGTAGCTTCTAAGTGCATATATATTTGCTCTTTCCACTTTGTCGCAAGCTGTATTGCAGCTCCTGTAGCTTGTTATGGGCACAATTGCCTATTGCATTTCTACCTAAGAAGGTTCTTTAAACATCAACTCTAGTACTTGGTCTCGTTAAATGCTCTTTTTATGTAAGGCTGAATGTTCTATGATAAGATGACAAGTTGCTTCGTTGTCTCATGTTCTTTATATATTATATTAAGGTGGCATGAGAAAGTGGGTCAGCAAACTTTGTCTTCAAGTTGTAGTACACATTCCAAACTTGAACATGAGAGAAAAAAATTATGGAATAAGGATCTGAAATGAGACCATTAAAGCATTATAAGTGTTACATTGCATGTGAAGCATGCATCCTAAGACTATAGGATATAGCAATTTATTCAAAAACATCAAAATTTTGTTCTATACATACATGCAACCAAGTAATCATTCTAAAGTACACTATGTGAGCTTCTCCTCAACCCAAGGACACACCTAAATGAGATCATTATGCATGGGTTAATGGGCCTCCAATGTTGTGCTAAAGTGATGCATACCCATTTGAGGGCACACTCCTAACTTTCTTTTGATTTGTTGAAAACCAAAACGGATTGAAAATTTGAAATCCAAACTATTGGGACTACTGCATGGTGGTCTTAAAACATTGATAGTTGTTGGTATTGGTATCTAGATTTACCCTAAAATGGAAGAAGTTGAAAAAGTGCAATTTGTGCATGTGCAAAGATATTAAAATAAATCCAACACTATTTACAAATTTGAATTGTTTCTTTTTCCATGCACTTGCTTTCTATATGGCTCATAAGCATGCCAAAGGTCATTGCATTTAATAATACACAACACCAAACTTGATAGCGTCCCCTTTGGCCTATTTGTGTTTTGAATCATTTTAGGCCACATTGCACTTGTTTGGGATATCCAATTCTATTGATGTGTATCATCGGAGGGGGAAAAACTAGCAGCTGAAATTTCACTACTCCCGTAAATTTCAAATTTTCACACTTCCTGCCCATCAAATCTTGGAAGATTAAGTATGTGCAACTTGCCCCCACCCTGCAAATGCCCTACAACCTGCATGCACCTCGACATGACCTTGCATAGACTTTGGTTTGCCATTGTCTTCTTTCAAGTAAGTTGTCTTTTATTCTTTGCTTGCCTCATCAACTAGCTTCTCTCTGTTTTGGTTTGGCATTGTCGTCTTTCATTGATCGTCACCATGGCAACATGCAGCTCGCCATGGCTTACAAGAGAAGCAAACAGAGGCTATGAGATAGAAAAGCTTGGTTAGGGCACAAGGAAAATAAGACTCCTTGTAGAGCAACAGTAGGAAGTAGTTGTTGCAGATGCATGCATTCGATCATTGCCATCAGAGCGAAGAAAATGAGTTGTGATGTCATGATTAGTGGTAGCATTTGAGGAAGCAACATAAGGCCACAATTGGATGAGGTAGATATTTTGGTATATGCATTCCAATTAACACAAGCCGAGCATTTACCAAAGGAGACACAATACATAATATCCCAAAAATTCCAAAGACATTAATCAAATGCAGTGAGCAAATGGAAGCCAAGACACGCCATGCAAAAAAGAGGGTGGCAGCTAAACTTGCCCAGGATGACTTAGAGAATGTTCTAGTGGACAGCGTAGAGGAGGAAGGATCTTCAACTTCTACCACACAAAGCTTAGGCTCTAGTGCATTTGAAGGTGTAGGATCAGAGGATGAGTACTGTTCTTTGTAGGATCGGTGGCATGTATGTTTGTCCAACAATGTGATTTGTACCTTTTTAGGATTTTGAAATGTGTTATGCCATGATCCTTTTATGTGCATTGGATGCATAGGCCCTTATTATATTGGTTTTAAAAAATTAATGTATTTTGGTATTCCAAGTGTAGGTGTTTGTGCCTGTTTTCCAAAAAAACTTTGTCGGCAAAATTTCATAAAAGCATGGTTTTAGGTATTTTTTCAAAAACCGTCGCGCAAAAAGGCCATCTTTTTCAAAAAAATGTAAAATTCTCATGAAAAGGAGGAAAGAGTTGTCTTTTTGAGGTTACAGTTCTCGAATTAGATGTTACACTGTTTTTTCTTATGTTTTATTCCCTTTTCCCTTCCCCTTCCCCTTCCTTCTCTTTCCTTTCTCCTTTGCATGCATGTTTAAGTCGAATTTTCAATGCCTTAAGCATTCATGAGGAAATAAGGAATTGCATGAATGATGGAAATAAGTGATTGCATGAGGGCGGGTCCAAGAAAGAGGAAAATTGGATTGAAGCATAAGGGCGGGATAAAGAAAGAGGACATGCATGATGGAGCATTCTTTTTCTCTCTTTTTTCTCCTCTTTGTTCCTCTGTTTTCCCCTCTCTTTTCCTCTATTTTCTCCTCTCTTGCCTTCTCTTTTTTCCTCTCGTTTTCTCTCTTATCTCCTCTATTTCTCTCTCTTTTATCTCCTCTCTTTTCCTCTCTTTTCTCCTCTCTTTCCCTCTCTCTTCTTCTCTCTTTTATCCTCTCTTTTTCTCACTTTTTTCTCCTCTCTTTTTACCTCTCTTTTCCTCTCTTTTCTCCTCTCTTTCCCCCTCTCTTTTTTGCTCAAGTTATTTACGCAACAACAAAAATTCTAGGACTATGTATTGTATATAAGGATATCTAGGCTCAGAACCATCACGTGTGAACATATGTGTGCATATGCGTGTGTGTATGCGTGCGCGTGTGTGTGCATGTGCATGTGCATGTGCGTGTATGTGTGTACGCGCATGCACATGTGTGTGCATGCGTGCACGTGCATGCACACGTGTGTGCATGCGTGCACGTGCATGCATACGTGTGTGCATGCGTGCACGCACACACGTGTGTGTGTGTAAGAGAGAGAGAGAGAGAGAGAGAGAGAGAGAGAGAGAGAGAGAGAGAACACTGAAGTGGCAAAATCAAACGGTGTGTGTGGGGGAGGGGTAGGGAGGGAGGGAGGGAGGGAGGGAGGGGGGCAGAGAGAGAGAGAGAGAGAGAGAGAGAGAGAGAGAGAGAGTACAAAAAGTATGTATTTAATGCAAGCCACAAACTGATTAACATGAATGGGGAAGAGGAGAGTAGATTTAGTGGGTTTGGCAAAAGTGCAAGGCTCGCTAGAAATGGGTGGCCTATAAATTTTAGGCTTTTAATTAGGTGCGGGCTCACATTGTGGGCTAAAGCTACACTAAAATGGTATCTAGTAGTAGCAAGGGAGGGATATTGGCATATTGCAGTCTTTCACAAGAAGATGTTGCTTGAAAATGCATCAATAACAAGCATTATTTAACACATTCATACACAAAGCTCAGTCAAGAAATGTTTTAGCAATAGCCAGGAAATTCATAGTTTTGATGTAATTGTTTTAGAACCTATAGGAAAAAGCAACTATGTAATGGAGCTTGAATGACCGTAAATGCATTGTCAAATTTTTTTGAATGGAGGTAAGGCTAGGTTCACCTTAATATTGAATCAGATAGAATATTTGAGATGCCAATTGAAAGGCAAATTGCTAGATCAAACTCTTTCACGAACTATAATATGTGGTTTTGAAAGCAAGAATATGCACCATCAAAATTGAAGGTGCATCTTGGCATGTCGAAGTGTAACTCAAAATTAGTGAATGACAAGCATTCGTGAGAGGCTTCCTTATCCATGCACAAAGTTGGAAATTTGAAAATCATTGACTCACAAATAAATCACATGCATGGGGAATTCAAAAATCATGCCTAGCCTCCAAACCTCTCAATAATCTCGAATGTGTTGCATGACAAAATGATGCTCATAAAATGAATTTGTAGCCTGCATAGTAGGTCTCATCACAAAAATTAGATGCTCATGAAAGCCAAATCTATAGTCGACAACCATCTCAACAAGCCAATTTGAGCTCCTTTACATGCTGTTCATTTGATGACATTGACCTCTTGGCATTACCTGTTGGGATGACCCTTTGTGTTTCATGTTGACCAGTTCGCGTTGCTATACCTAGCGAAGTAGCACAATCTCACAGGTTGGCTGGCATGCTGGGTGTTGTTGTTGTAGGAATATGATTTCAAAGTTATCCATCGGCTAGGATCTCCGCATGCAGTGGCCGATTACTTGTATCAATCGGAGTTCAAGGAGATGCTAACTAGAGTGGAAGATGAGTTTCCCAATGCTGAGCTAGCTGCAATCTTCCAAGCGGATCCAGTTGAAGTTGGGCCTGCGGTGGTTCTAGAAATTGTGTGGTCTTGGTATGATGAGATGGTGTCATTCCTAACCACTGGGGTGGAGCCTAAGTACCTGAGTCGATATCAAAGGAAGAGGATGGCATCACAAAGCCAATATTTTGAAGCAGTGCTAGGCCAACTATATTGTAGGCATTTGAACGAGGCCCTACTACTGCGATCCATTTAGCCTCATGAGAAACATGTGGTTCTGATGGAGGCCTATTGTGGTGTTTTGGGTGGGCACTTTTCAGGTTTGATCACAGCAAAGAAGATTCTACAAGTAGGTCTATGGTGGCCAACCATGCAAAAACATGTTGGGGTGGTGCCTAAGTATCTGAGTCAATATCAAAGGAAGAGGATGGCATCGCAAAGCCAATCTTTTGAAGCAGTGCTAGGCCAAATATATTGTAGGCATTTGATGGAGGCCCTACTGCTGCAATGCATTTAGCCTCATGAGAAACATGTGGTTTTGATGGAGGCCTATTGAGGTGTTTTGGGTGGGCACTTTTCAGGTCTGATCACAGAAAAGAAGATTCTACAAGTGGGCCTATGGTGGCCAACCATGCAAAAACATGCCCAATGGTTTGCAAAGAGCTCTTATCTCTTTCAGAGCTTGGGTCAACCCACAGACCATGATCGGATGCCCCTACACCCCATTTTGCCACTTGAACCATTTCAAAAATGGGGGCTGGACTTCATGGGTCCATTCCATCTAACTACAACCTGCACGAGGAACTGCTATTTGCTTGTGGGTGACTGACTACTGTACTATTTGGGTGGAGGCATGGGCACTATGAGATAACATCAGAAATTTAGATGCAAAATGTCTTTATCAGGATATGTTCATGTGGTTTTGTTGTCAATCGAGCTGGTCAGTGACAGGGGTACTGACTTCATCAACAAGGTCATTAAGTGGATGAATTCCTTTTACATGGTGATTCACAAGAAGTCATCTCCCTATTACCCGCCGATGGATTGGATGAATCAACAAATCATAGATAATTCAAGCAGATCATCTCGCTGCTAGTCAATGAGCACCGCACAGATTGGGATGAAAAGCTATTGGCCGCACTGTGGGCCTACTACATGTCATTCAAGGTTGCAATCGTACCAACTCCTTTCAAGCTAGCATTCGGGATGGAGGCAATTACACCTATCAAGCATGTTGTTCCAAGCTTGTAGATTGCGGTGGAGGATAGAATTCTTCTGCACGAGTCTATGGTGTTCCATTTGGATGTGCTAGATATGTTGGATGACATACGGATGGAAAGCTATTGTCTTAGCATGGAGGTTCAAGCAAGACAAAATCGAAGGGTGGATTTGGCTTTGAAAAAAAAGTTGTTCGAGCGTGGTCAATTGGTGTTTTTGTTCAACAGTTGCGTAGGGCAAATGCTAGGGAAATTGAAGTTGCAGTGGTCAATACCTTTTCGGAACTTTCATGAGTGCGGGTCTACTTTATTCTATCTCACGGATCTGTAGAAGTGCATTATCCCACATCCAATCAATGGGTTTTGATTGTGTACTTATCATCATGACGAGAGTCTTCAGTGTCCATTTCTAGTATCTAATGAGGCACAAATTCCCTGGGTTGAGGTGGAGGCGACGGAGCAATCATAGCAAGACATGTGGCCATGTGGTAAGATTCATGCAGAAGTATTCTATGAGGTCTTTTCCCAGCTGCCGCCTACCATGCAATGACTTGTCATCAAGGAGGGGTATTGGTGATCAAGAATGCAGTCCTTTATCACTATTATGCATGTGCTCGTAGCTTTCCTTGTCTTCTTCATCACTCTATCAGTTGCTTCATCATCCTTCACCTTCCTTGCTCATCTCGCATTCAATTCATAGCTTCTACTAATCACTATGGTGATGGCGCATACATAGTTTCATCCATTCCTACCTGGCTTATGCAAGAGACAAGAGAAATATTGAGCATCTTGATGTCAATAAAGCTCAAAAGAAGGTGTTAAAGGACAAGAATGTGCACTTCTTAATAAATATTGATCAGGACATCATTGAGACTGCTTTCAACATTGGTGAAAGTGGCATGCAAAATCTTGCAACAAGGACCATGGCTGAGCATGGAGTGAGGGCCTTGTGTGGACAATTTCGGAATGTTTTTTTAGCACAATCTAGAGATCAATTCATGCACCACTTTGCCTTAGATAGTTGGTGATTTCTTGGTCAAATAAATCAAGACACCATTGCTTGCGACATGAAGTGGGAGGGTCCCGCCGTAGAAGCCAAAGTCATGTACATAAAGAATGTGTGGCAAGGCTTCAAAGGCAAGGGAGTTGCCTCATCCTCGATTCCATCAACTCACCCATGTCCCCAAATACCATTGCGTCTCCCACATACATAGCCACAACCACTGACCCTACAGCCACACCACCCACAAGCACCATTATATTCACCACAACCCATCTTTTCATGTCACTCTTTCCCTGAATTTCTTCATGCTCCACAATCTTTTGCCTTCCTTTGTTGCACATAATCTCCTACATCCTCTATCAGCATAATCACACCCAACTTACATTTTGCAATTTGTTGCACATCTTCCATGATTACAGTCATGTCCTCATTTTGCACCTTTTGTACATCATATTGCACATCTTGATAGATTTCCCTCTTCTTCGCACTCGCCCACACATGCACCCTTAGTTGCCTCACCTTCACCCTTAGTAATGCCACTATAGCACCATGATGAACCTGCTAGAACGAGAATGCCAAAGCGACTGACCCTTGTGCTTATTCGATGATAAGATGTTTGATTCACACCTGCAGTAGCTGGGCACAAGCACATTTAGAAATGTTAGCATGTGCAACATTTGCATCATCTCTTTTGATCCCCATAATATTTACAACTGCAAGTTGTTGAAACACTCCAAGACACACAAGGATATGCAAAAACATTAGCAAAATCCACATGCTTGAAGGATGTTAGACACCCGAGCATCATCCAAGCTATAGGTCTAGTATCTGATATTAGTCCATTGATAATATTCTAGTTTTGGAAAGGAAATCATTTGGATAGATGGATGACATGTATCGGACATGCTTCAAAGAGACCTTCCGTGGTAGAATAGAGAGATGATACAGAAATGCCTATTAGAGCTCAGTGTGTTGGTCAACATGTTTTTGAGCTTCTAAGTGCACTTGCACGCACTATTCACATACACCAACATAATTTCCTACATGGAAACCGGCACTTGTACAAGTGCCCCCAGCTACCTGCCATGCATAAACATGTTATCATGGCAAGAAAAACTCTTTTTTATGGTTGTCTGGATGAACAAACACATTGTTCATGTTGAGAATAAGAGCACAGCATCCCACGTTCTTGCTCTTGAGGATATAGTAGTAGTCAAGTGGAGGGGTAGGTAGCACATAACTACTCTTGCAATTCAAGAGTGGTATGGGAATATTGCCACTATGATGAATCTGCTAGAGCTTGGCTTCATAAACCCTATGCACTCTTCTTTGTTGATCTTGCGAAGCACCACAAGCTTGTGTAGCACTCATCTTATGTCGGAGTTTGAAAGGACCTTTTACATATCTGCTTAGCACAAATTTGTTGTCGTGCCTAAATAAACCATGACATGATTGTGTTGTTGTTCATAAAGAAACCTCTCTATCTCTTGCTCTTCCATAAAACATTCAAAGATACAAGAATGTGTTTCACACAAAAGGTCCTTTGATGATACAATACTTTAAAAAGACACAAGCCTATGAAGATCAAATACTTTTAAAAGATACAAGCCTATCTTTTTAAAAGATACAACATAAAATTTTCAAAGATATAAGCCTATGATGATCAAATATCTCTAATGTGTATGCCAGTACAAGGCACTCTTTCAAGAAGCTTAGATAGAACATGGAGAACATACATAGAAAAAAACCTCTAACTAGGAGATCTATGACAGCCACCACGCTGGTTCTTGGAGTTATATATTTGTGTACCAAGGAAAATGTATTACATTGTGCAACCAAGCAAAATGCAATTGACGATATGGCCCTTGAGGGGTCCCCTCTAGAGGCAAGGGCTATATCGACATGCCATTTCTGTCTAGTGGCATCCTGGATATTGTATAATGCATGTCGATATGGCCTTTGCCCCTAGAGGAGACCATTGCATTTAAGGGCCATATCGTCAATTGCATTTTTGAAAGTTTAATTGTATTTTTCTAGATGTATCTCCATGCAACCACAACGGTGGCTTGTTGGAGTTATTTTAGCGCTATTTTGGTCATAAACCAAGGAAATTGTAGTCCTTTCCTCGTATTTTAGTCCTCATTGCAGTAAATATAAATGAGGGAAAAAGTACAATTTATCGAGTGAAAATTGAGCAAAAGAGATTACAATGTACATCCACGTCCAATAATAGGTTATATAAAAATTAACAACTTATACCGAGAAAAAATTGAACAGAGGATCTTACATTTATAAAAACTTAGCAATTGCTGAGAGCCTTAAAGGCTTTAGTCCTCGTTGCAGTAAATATAAATGAGAGAAAAAGTACAATTTATCGAGTGAAAATTGAGCAAAAGAGATTACAATGTACATCCATGTCCAATAACAGGTTATTTAAAAATTAACAACTTATACCAAGCAAAAATTGAACAGAGGATCTTACATTTATAAAGACTCGACAATTGCTGAAAGCCTTAAAGGCTAAAGGATTATAGCTAGCGACCATAACCATTCAAATATAAAAGTTAACAATAGTGCGTACTGAGAGCCTCAAATTGAATAAAAAGATATTACATAAATGTAATAAAAACTCAACAATTGTTGAGAGCCTTAGAGACCAAAACATTACATCCAGTGAGCCAAAATATCGTTGAAAGCCTTAGAGGCCAAAAGATTACATCCAGCCATTGCTAAGAGCCTCCTGTGTGCAAGCAGGAATTTGTACAGCTCAGTTTCCCACGAGTCTAGCTTGTTGCATTAAAAATTTTTAGGGAGCCAAAGGAGGAGTCGAAGCCAAGCACATTGCCAGGATTCAAATTACGGCCCCCCAACAAGTCGAGAGTACTCTGCTCTAAAAAAGAGTGAGGCCTTCATCAAACATCTAGGGGGAACCCATACAGCACAAGCTATAACCATAAAGAGGCCCTTTGTGAGCATGTCATCTAAGGTGGTGACATGCATATGTGGGGGGAATCGACTATGGGAACGAAGGGTCTCCACTAGTGCTAGCATTTTTACTCCAGGTGAGTGCAACACAATCACCTTATATGAGAAAGTAGATAATATTGGGATCACAAAACATCAGGGGGGGGTAAGTACGCCAGGTGAAGATGAGTGGGTGAGCAGCAGATGAGTAGGGGAGGAGATGATTGGCAAGAGTTAAAGGAGGGAGCATAGTAGAGCAGGGGCGAAAAAGAGCTGGAGGAGGGGTGTGGAGCAAAGTAGCATAGTAGGGGTGGAGGAGAGCAACGTAGTAAAATGCCAAATGCCACGGATCTTATATATATTATAAAATTCGAGCCATCGTGGTGGCTAGAGGCCAAGGTTCCATCCATATTAATTATAGGCTACCAGGATGGAATCTTAGGTGCCACCTAGACGAGTTGGTAATCATGAAGAAGATGCCATGTGGTGGGTGAGTAGGCCACTCCGGTGGCTGCTAATTAGCTGCCAGCCCGGTGGAATCTTAGCCATGATAGACATGGCTGATGAGAGCTACCACCATCGAATAGTAATTCCCACAAAGTTATATCATGAAGCTCTAATCACTCATTACCATGCACTCTAGTTCTCTACTGAGCATGCAATCTCGGTGACTGGTAATTTTTACTACACTCATATTGATCATGCATGCTTAAGCCCAATGGTGGGTGAGCGGTGGCTAGTAATTTTAACTACTAGCTCGGTGGGATCATAGCCACGACACACGTGGCTGTAATCACTCATTACCATGCACTCTAGTACTCTATTGAGCATGCAAGCCTGGTGAGTGGTAATTTTTACTACACTCATAGTGATCATGCATGCTTAAGCCCGGTGGTGGGTGAGCGGTGGCTGGTAATTTTAACTACTAGCACGATGGAATCGTAGCCACGACAGACATGGCTGATGACAGCCACCACCATCGGGTAGTAATTTCCACCAAAGTAAATCATGAATCCTTATCACCTCTAATCCCTCATTACCATGCACTCTAGTACTCTCCTGAGCATGCATGCCCAGTGACTCGTAATTTACTGCACTCATAGTAATCATGCATTATAGCCCAGTGGTGGTAACTAGAAGGTGAGTAAATGCGAGCCACTGCAATGGCTAGTAATTAACTGTCAGCTTGGTGGGTCTTAGCCCCGCCACCAGAGACGTGTTTGGGAATCTTAGATACCACCACCTCTAATCACTCATTACCATGCAAGTCAGTACTGCCGCCTTGAATTAATCAAAATTCAGGCCAACCACTGTGGTGGCTCTCACGTTGACAGTGTAGTTAGGCTACAACCACCGGAGTGGCTCTCACCTTGATAGTGTAGTTGGGCTACAGACTGCTATTCCATTGCCTTAACTGTTTCATCTTCTATCCCTCTTGACCATTTCATTCTCCCTTGCAATCAAACTGCAAACTCAAGCCTCCACTATTCCATTTCCTTCACTATTTCATCTTCTATCCCTCTCAACCATTTCTTTCTCCCTTGCAATCGGCGGACTACAAACTCAAGCCTCCACTATTCCATTTCCTTCATTGTTTCATCTCCTATTCCTCTTGACTATTTCTTTCCCCCTTGCACTCTTCTTGCAACTTCTATCCCCTCATAATAGACTGTGCACAGTCTGCGAGCTCTTCACACAATCTTTCCTCCCCCTTTGCAGCACATTGTGAGAGCCCCTCTTCCCCTGATCTTGAAATCATGACATATGGGAGCTCCTCTCTCGACCTTCAAAATCCCAATTTGGATGCTCTCCAAAACTTCACCAGGTTGGTGTAAGAGGTAAACATGTAAGGAGGGGCAACTAGTCTATCAAGGTCAGAAGATTACCTTCAATGAAAGCATGATTGAAAATGCTCTAGGAATTTCTGGAGGCAATTTACAAGCATGCTTTTTCAAGAAGTAGTGGAAGGGACATGATAATCTAGATGTATACCCCAACGCTCATATTAGTAAAGATGGTGGAGTCAAGATTTCGAGCTTGCCAATAGACCTCCAAGATGTGCTGAAGAAGACCATTCACTTCTTTCCTGATATGAGAGGAACCTGCAAGTTCTGGCAGGTTTAAGCAACAGTAGAGCAACTGAAAGGATGTGATGTATCTTTCTCAAGGGCGATCTCCAAGAGCATGTTAAGCAATCTGAAGAATTGCATGGATGGCAAATCCCAATTGTCATCTCAGCCCACTAGAATTGCAATGCACCTAATGGCATCTACCCTTAAAGGGATTTTTGAGAAATACGAGAAGCAGATGTCTCAGAAGATGACTTTTCTACAAGAGAAAGCCACTGATGTAGTAAAGGTAGTCCAACTTGAGAAAAGTCTCACGGATGGAGCAATTTGAAATAGCCATGATGAGGGCTATTTTTTTGAAACACTGTTGAAAGTCGAAAGAGTAAGCTACAAGACCCTACAATAAGATTACAATAGGGCTGTGCACGAGCTTGCCGTGGCTTTTGATAGTTATGGAGTGGAAGTCTTAGAAGTCTTGGAAACGGCCATAAAGATGTTTTTGAGCAATTTAAGTAGCTTCAACAAATGCTGAGGGATTTAGATGAAGCTGTTGCATAGAGTTAGCAAAAAGTAGAGGAGATGAAGGAGAACATCCACAGCCTTAGGATGAGGGAGGAAGGAGTCAAGACGCAACCTCGTCATGTGTAGAGCAAGACTGTGGTATTGACATTTGCAATAGTTAAATCAGATGCCTATCCTACTATGGAGCAGGGTCTGAAATGCGTAGTCTGCCATACCCCCATCATAGATGACTGTTGTATCCGATGGCTTGTGTTCTACCACTGTGCACTTTTTTTTCTTTGGGGGTACACATTTGTGCATACAAAATTGCTATGTAGAGAATGCCATTTTCCATTGTCCACGTCATGGATAGATCAAATATTCCTACTTGCTACAGCTATCTACGACAAGAAAATATGTGATGAAGCTCAATTTGACATTTGGGAAAAAGATACAAAAGAGAAGGAGCTCAAATTGAAGAAGGCCAAGACTAAGCCTAACTGCGAGGAAAAGGAGCCTGAAGGGAGGAACTAGTCCCATTCAGGAAAGGAGCAAGAAGGGCCAAGCCTGCAACCAAGAAGCTCAAATTAAGGAAATAAGAAGCGGCATGAAGAGAGGGGCCAGGCCTCTGTAGGAAGGAACCAACCCCATTCTTGAAAGGACCAAGGAGAGCTGAGCCTGCAATCACGGAGCTCAACAAGGAGTCCTTGAGATGTAATCTGAAGGAAAGGAGTCTTTGAGATGTAATTTATGTAATCTATTGAATTATTAATCATCTGTAGAGTTTACTTGGGCAATGTTTTCTCAGCTATGTGACTAGATAGTGTCCTTTGATCCATGCCAAAGACCATAATGTGAGACGAAAGATTTCGATTTAACAAAGTAATGTGAGACAAAAGATTTTGATTCGATCACTAACGTGATACTGAAAATTTTTTATCAGTCAACTAATGTGAGACGAAAGATTTCGATAAGAAAACTAATGTGAGACCAAAATTTTCGATAAGACAACTAACATGAGACTGAAGAATGAGAAGGTCAGGCTCAATGAGCTCAAAGATTTCGATTACCAAACTAAGATGAGACTGAAGAGTGAGAAGGTCGAGCTCAATGAACTCTCTCCCTATTTAAGTACAATGGAGACACAATTAAGAGACCATTATGAAATCTAGTCCCAAAACTCTATACACCGATCCAAACTCTGTACACCGATCCACCTATTGTTGATCCACCTACAACAAATAGATGGCATACCCAAAAGACTTTGGAATGCTTTTGTTCTATTTGAAAACGATGTTAGATGACATCATCACAGACAGAGACCTAGAGAAGGAGGAGGAAAATAGCTACAAGAGGACATGCTTCGGTGGCGAGTGTAATATTTGGAGTCGGTAGAGACAGTGAATATTAATTTCCCTAGGTATTGTTTTTCCTAATTCTTTATGTCAAGCTCATGATGGTTTCTTTTGGCAGGACATGATAGAGGCACGAAGATGTATAGAGCGCAAAGACCAGGATGAAGAGGACCCCCCATAAAAAGAGGAGTTACTATGGGCATACAAGTCGGGTGAGTCAAGCAAGCATGTACGTATGTATGTATGTATAGAGAGAGAGAGATAGACTTAGGGCCACTAACAAGAAAATCTAACAGAGCAAAAAGTCACCATTGACCTTTAGTCCTTTCAACTTTCCCGATGTGGTGTCTTGGACTAATATTCCAAGCGTGATGTGACTTGTATGATATTTTCCAAGGTTGATATGACATGTCGCTCATGACGATTGATCTCCCAGAAAAGAAATCAACTACATCCTAGGGCAGAAATTTAATTCTGGCCAACCTCAGCCCTATTCATTTGATGGCCCATCACCATGTGGTTTCCATACTCCGAATTGTCTCATCCTCGAAGGACGAAGTTTGATGTTCGTTAGAAAAGGGAGGGTAGTTTCTGGAGCTGATTTTTTTGCGTGTGGGTCGGTGGCATGCAACGACAGGAGGGGCAGAGACACAGAGTTGGCGGGACGTTTTTGTTCTGCAGACACCAAACTGTACCTAAGAGTATGGACCCAGCCAGCCACCAGAGCCACAAATCAAACCTGAAGACTCAAGAGACCCGACAGATTCCCAATCGTCGACATACTTTTAGGCTACGCACGTCTAGCCAGCGGATGCACATTGATGAGTTCATCTTTAAGGGCCCCAGTGCCCTTTGATTGGGCCTTCGGCTTTGGCAGCTGACCCTAAGTCATAAAAAGTCTATCGTGGTACTCGTGCCTTATAAGAATTGGCCGAGATGTCTCCAAAAGAAAAATGCAACAATTCTAAATGTGAGATTTGAACTTTTTTCAAATTCTTCACACTATTTAACAAGCTATGCAAATTCAAACCTTCAACACAAAAATAAGGGATAAGGAAGTAGCCCGACGGTAGAGTCGACAAGCTCTATTGTCAAGGTCCGGGGTGTGCTAAGTTAAATAGCTTCCTAAAAAAGAAAACATTCAAACGTGAAAAAGAGAAGGGCTCCTCACCTTGTCTAAGGACTCCATAAAGGTTTAAGACCTCAACTAGCAAGCATTGTTGGCATGAGCTCAATGAGCACTAATCTCTACATCTAATTGTCCCTCCATTGCACAATTACACCTATACAAGCCTCATACAATGAACCATGATTGTGATACTAGTCTTGAGAGTGGGATTTTAGTCAAACATCATTTATTTTTTGGAAGTGCCCACTACCTAGTACCCACTTACATCCTAGGCCCAAACCTACACCAGTCACCCTACACTAAATAGGGAAAGAAGCCTAACACCAAATAGGGAATTTTCTTTTCTTTTGGTGTATAGAAGCTATTGGACAACATCTTTGAGCTCTAAATGGTGGAATGTTTAGTTTAGTCATGTCTTCATGATTTGGAGTCTAAGTCATAGATTGTTTCTAGTTTATCCAAACTATCCATAGATTGTTTCTAGTTTATCCATGATTTGGAGTCTAAGTCATAGATTGTTTCTAGTTCATAGATTGTTTCTAGTTTATCCAAACTATAACATATAGTACCAACTCATCACCTCAACAGTTCCTCTTCAAGTTGTACATAGCACGTGGGTTCAAGTTATTCTCGTTCAAATGGTATTGTTTCACATAATCTTTGTCTTTGTTTCAACACCATCAAACCCCTTGCCCCTTGAGCGTGCCATCTCTCTCTCTCTCTCTCTCTCTCTCTCTCGCGTTCGCGCTTAAACAACAAGTGACAACTTTTAACACGATGTTGAATTTCACAATGTAGCTTTCCTTACCATGTCACAACTTGATTGATAGCTATTACATGATGCTGCTTTCTGTAATGCCAAAAAATACTTGTCACCACTTACACATTGATTTCCCTCTACAAGTAAGAGAAGACCATGTAGGGGTTTTTACCAACCGGGGCCTAGGGTGTTAATATGTCTAAGGAAAAAGGCATTAATATGTGTATGTGTTTGTATGTGTGGCAATAGTATAATAAAATATGGTGTGTGTAGGGCCCAGGGTTGAGGTGGCAGGGCATGACCATGTGCCACCCTTCCACGTAAGAGGACCCATAAGATGTGATGTACATAATCCATGGTAGTAATATTATAAAATGTAAGGTGGCGTGGCTCCTCCATGTGCCACCCCTCCACCTAGGCTGCATTTAGTGAGATATGGCCCAAAGTCCATGGGAGAAGTAATATAAAATAGGTGGAGATGGATATTATATTGGATTATTCCCTCCATGTAGGATAGGCCCATGTGGGGGAGGTTTAGATAGTCCAAGGATGTAAGTTAAATAATGGGGAAAGTAGGATGAGGTGGCAAGATTCCTTGTGCCAACCCTCCACTTGTCCTCTTAGAGGTTTGAACATATTATAAAATTGGGAAGAGACCAAGGGACTATCATAGACTTGAGATATGGGGCTTGATTAATGTGGAAAAATGAGGCAAAGGGTTGTCGTACACAATTGAGAGTGCGTAACCGCCTAGCCCACATGGGAGACTTTTCCACACACACCATGCATGTGGGAGGATGCATTTATTGGGAGAGACCCCCTCTCTTGGCTATAAAAGGAGGGGGCTATTCCTTGATGGGACACGCTCATTCTTGTAAAGCCACCTAGCTAGTACTTTGATATTTCCCTCTCATCCTTTCTTTAGACTCTCGTCATGATGATAAGTACACAATCAAAACCCATTGATTGGATGTGGGATAATGCACTCCTGCAAATCCACGAGATAGAATAAAGTAGACCCACACTCATGAAAGATTCAGAAAGGTCTTGACCACTGCAACTTCAATTTCCCTAGCATTTGCCCTACGCAACTAAACAAAAACACCAATTGATCGCGCTCGAACAACTTTTTTTTCAAAGCCAAATCCACCCTTTGATTTTGCCTTGCTTGAACCTCCATGGTAAGATAATAGCTTTCCATCGGTATGTCATCCAACATATCTAGCACATCCAGATGGAACACCATAGACTCCTGTGGAAGAATTCTATCCTCCACCGCAATCTACAAGCTTGGAACAACATGCTTGATAGGTGTAATTGCCTCTATCCCGAATGCTAGCTTGAAAGGAGTTGGTACGATTGCAACCTTGAATGACATGCAGTAGGCCCACATTGCGGCCAACAACTTTTCATCCCAATCTGTGCGGTGCTCATTGACTAGCAACGAGATCATCTCCTTGAATTATGTATGATTTGTCGATTCATCCAATCCATTGGCCTACAATGGGTGATAGGGAGATGACTTCTTGTGAATCACCATGTAAAAGGAATTCATCCACTTAATCACCTTGTTGATGAAGTCAATACCTCTGTCACTGACCCACTCGATTTGACAGCCAAACCGCATGAACATATCCTGATAAAGGCATTTTGCATCTGAATTTCTGATGTTATCCCATAGTGCCCATGCCTCCACCCAAATAGTACAGTAGTCCGATCGCCCACAAGCAAATAGCAGTTCCTCGTGCGGGTTGTAGCCAGATGGAACCCATGAAGTCCAGCCCCCATTTTTGAAATGGTTCAAGTGGCAAAATGGGGTGTAGGGGCATCCGATCATGGTCTGTTGGTTGACCCAACCTTTGACAAAGATTAGAGCTCTTTGTGAACCATCGGGCATGTTTTTGCATGGTTGGCCACCATAGGCCCGCTTGTAGAATCTTGTTTGCTGTGAAGAGACCTGAAAAGTGCCCACCCAAAACACCACAATAGGCCTCCATTAGAACCACATGTTTCTCATGAGGCTAAACGCATCGCAGCAATAGGGCCTCCGTCAAATGCCTACAATATATTTGGCCTAGCACTACTTCAAAAGATTGGCTTTGCGATGCCATCCTCTTCCTTTGATATCGACTCAGGTTCTTAGGCACCACCCCAGTGGTTAGGAATGACACCATCTCATCATACCAAGACCACGCGATTTATAGAACCACCGCAGGCCCAACTTTGACTGGATCCGCTTGGAAGATTGCATCTAGCTCAGCATCGGGAAACTCATCTTCCACTCTAGTCAGCATCTCCTGGAACTCCAATTGATACAGGTAATCAGCCACTGCATGCTGAGATCCTAGCCGATGGATGACTTTGAAATCATATTCCTACAACAACAACACCCAGCATGCCAACCAACCTGTGAGATTGTGCTACTTTGCTAGGTATAGCAATGCGAAGTCCGTCCACAAAAGTGCATTTCACTCCACATGAGCTAGCACATTCAGGGGAATCACCACCATGTGAGCCAGGAACCGCAAATGCCAACCATGCCAGCGGATCTGACCCAGGAACCGCAGACACTTTTTGGCACTATTGGTGTAGGTGCTTGCATGATCATGGCCACTTTGGCCGGACCCACCGCAATTCCTTCTGATGAGATGACATGACTCAGGAGTCTCCCGTTCCTCAGTGGCGAATGCATATTTCATGGGATTCACACTGAAAGACACTTCCCGACAATGCTAGAAGCACTTTCGTAGATGCTCCAAGTGCTCGGTGAATGTCCCAAAAAAACTGAGGCCATCTAGAAAGATCCTCATGAACTATGTCAAATATGGGCCAAAAATTTTCTGCATGGCTCACTAAAAAGTGGATGGAGCATTCCAAAGTCCAAACCACATCATTGTGCACACATACACTCCCCAAGAAGTTATGAATGCAACATTTGATTGATCTTTCGGACCCATCCGGATTTGGCTGTAGCCACTGTACCCCGTCGAGAAATGAGTACACCTCATGCCCCGCCACTTCATCTAGCATTGAGTCCATGTAAGGCCAAGGGAATGGATCCGGTACCGTTGCAGCATTCAGCTTGCAATAGTCCACACAAATTCATAGTTTTTTATTCTTCTTGGGCACAATGACAATTGGCAATATCCACTCCGGCTTCTCAATTGGTGCTATGAATCCCACCCTCAATAGGCACTCCAACTCCTCCTGCACCTATTTAGCCACATGCGGATTCATATGATACCTTTGTCTCTTGGTCAAAGATGCATCCGGATTCAAGTTCACTCAATATTCATAGAACTTTGGATCCAAGCCCTTTATATCGACATAGTCCCAGGCAAACATGTTGGACAAGTCAATCATCAGTAGTGCCACCAGCATGGTTCAAATTCTACTACCAAGAGAGTTCTAATTTTCATCGGCTTTGATGCACCATCTTCCCCCAAAAATACTGTGTCGAACGCATCTTCCTACACCCTTGTGATTCATTCCATCCGGTCCTCAAACTCCCACTCCTGCTCCAAAGGATCCCACAAATCCATGCCAGCCGCCACTTGTTGTTGTTCAGCCACCTCGTCTAGGACTATGCTGATGGAGCTCGCGAAAGGATTTTGGTGAAGATAGTGCTCCGTAATTCCTTCCACATCGACCACAAATAGTGGTACCAAATCCAGGTTGGCCTTGAGGAATGCCTCTTCTTTGTCATCGTCTAGGCCATCCCCCATATTCAGTGTTTCTACCAGCACTGGTCACAGTGCCTCTGATAGGGGATCCACTTCACCCATTGTGACCCGGACTTGCCTCGTCGCACAAAAATGACATTGTGCTCCCAATTTTGTTTGACCTTCACTTGCCACAGCCAGGGTCTGCCCAATACCACAATGTATTTAGAGGTTGGAGCCTCCATATTCAGCACCACAAAGGAGACTACAAATGAAACTCTGGCCACCTTCAAGATGACCACTTGCATGATCCCTAATGGCCAAATGGCACCACTGATCTAACATGCAGAATAGGAATGGCGCCGATTCCCACGACATCCATCCCATCTCTTGGCATGTTTTCAGAGTGATGATGTTGACTCCAGAACCCCCATCAACCAGAACTTGCTTGAAAGTGTGGCCTTGTGCTTTTGCCATAATGACAAGAATTTGCATATCTGTGAGAGGGACCGCTGCCACAGGCGAAGAATTAGTTTGGCATACATTGACCTCTTCTTGCTCAAACTCCTTGTTGAGGGATTGAAGCAATTGTCGATAGAACCCGGGTACCAAATTGAGTAGCTTGGATAATAGATAAACGGAGGAAGGATGAGCCGATGATAAACAAGAAGACCAACCAGATTCCCTCCATGTCCTACAAGAGGCCGATTGGATTACCTTTGGGATATGAATTGAGGAATGGTCAGTGACATTCTAGGCATGACTTCCTAATTGACTTCATTTAACATATTCTAAGTCATAGTTTATTGATTTTATCCAAACTCTAACATATAGTTGCTTTTATCCAAACTATAACATTTACTCTCAACTTCTTGTTATTTAAAAGACTTCTCTTCACCTTGTATGTAACATGCAACTTCAACTTATTATGGTTCTCAAGTATCCAAAATTTGATATTCATTGTAGATTCATCCAATGGACCTCGTAATCTCTCCAACCATCTTCAAAGTTCATGCTTATAGCTGATGCATCTCATTAATGGTGGATAATATAACAATGACACAACGTGTTTGGGTTTTAAAAATTTTCCCAAGAAAGTCTTAGTATGTACATCAATCTAATTAATCTACCCATAGTACCCACACTCATAATGACCAATAGATCAATACATATACTAGCAATAACATGGTTTTGCATACAATTTTTCATTTGCTCGTGTTCTTTTTCTCCTTTTCATGTGCTAACACACTTTTAGCATGGTGGCAGATTACGTGCAAATATTGGTTCCATAGAGGTCAACATCATCAAATGAACAGCATGTAGAGGAGCTCAAATTGGCTTGTTGAGAGGATTGTCGACTATAGATTTGGCTTTCATGAGCATCTAATTTTTGTGATGAGACCTACTATGCAGGCTACAAATTCAATTTATGAGCATCATTTTGTCATGCAACACATTCGAGATTATTGAGAGGTTTAGAGACTAGCCATGATTTTTGAATTCCCCATGCATGTGATTTATTTGTGAGTCAATGATTTTCAAATTTCTAACTTTATGCATGGATAAGGAAGCCTCTCATGAATGCTTGTCATTCACTAATTTTGAGCTACACTTCAACATGCCAAGATGCACCTTCAATTTTGATGGTGCGTATTCTTGCTTTCAAAACCACATATTATAGTTCTTGAAAGAGTTTGATCTAGCAATTTGCCTTTCAACTGGCATCTCAAATATTCTATTTGATTCAATATTAAGGTGAACCTAGCCCTACCTCCATTCAAAAAATTTGCCAATGCATTTACGGTCATTCAAGCTCTATTACATAGTTGCTTTTTCCTGTAGGTTGTAAAACAATTACATCAAACCTATGAATTTCCTGGCTATTGCTAAAACATTTCTTGACTGAGCTTTGTGTATGAATGTGTCAAATAATGCTTGTTATTGATGCATTTTCAAGCAACATCTTCTTGTGAAAGACTGCAATATGTCAATATCCCTGCCTTGCTACTACTAGATACAATTTTAGTGTAGCTTGAGCCCACAATGCGAGCCCGCACCTAATTAAAAGCCTAAAATTTAAAGGCCACCCATTTCTAGCGAGCCTTGCACTTTTGCCAAACCCACTAAATCTACTCTCCTCTTCCCCATTCATGTTAATCAGTCTGTGGCTTGCATTAAATACATACTTTTTGTACTCTCTCTCTCTCTCTCTCTCTCTCTCTCTCTCTCTCTCTCTCTCTCTCTTTGTGCCCCCCTCCCTCCCTCCCTCCCTGCCTCCCTCCCTACCCCCCCCCCCCACACACCGTTTGATTTTGCCACTTGAGTGTTCTCTCTCTCTCTCTCTCTCTCTCTCTCACACACACACACACACACACACACACACACACGCACGTGCACGCATGCACACACGTGTGCATGTGCGTACACACATACACGCACATGCACACACACGCGCACGCTTACACACATGCATATGCACACACATGTTCACACGTGATGGTTCTGAGCCTAGATATCCTTATATACAATACATAGTCCTAGAATTTTTGTTGTTGCATAAATAACTTTTTACTTCTTCAATTTCCTATGGTTAACAGGGTGTTTAATGTTACAATGCAACTTTCCTTGCCACATTACCACTTGATTGATACCTTTTACATGATTATGCATTTTTCAATGCGAAGATAGTTTTGCTACATATCACTCTATTTTTAATTTCAGCTTATTTAGATATGATTTCAGTTTATTTAGATACAAATAAGATAAGATGATGAATTATTGGGATAGTTTGATGGAGAATAGCATATGTGTACTCCCCCACTATCATGCTAAACCAAAGTTTGATGGATGATAGCATAGATATAATACCACATATGATCCATCTAGGTGGTTGGTTACTCCCCCAATAGCCATGTGTAAAAGTAGTGTGTACTTAACTTTTGTGTACCCTTGCCCTAGGGACCATAAGGTAGGACATATACACCTGGCATCTAATCAAACCTTAGAGTGTAACTCATCGCATAGTGTTGGGCTTGTAAAGTTTTATAGGCCTTAAATTTTCTTTGTTCCTTCAATGTCTAGAGTACGCGTAGGCTTAGGCAAGATTCACACATGTCAGGACAAGGGGAGGGTGACGCAGCATTGAGCATCATTGGCACAAATAATTGGACAAGGAGAGGGTGACACAGCATTGAACATCATTGGCACAGATAATTGGCACAAATAATTGAACATCATTGGCACACATATTTGTTTCGTCCGGCTTTGGTAGTGACTAGCCACCAAGAAAAGTGAAAGTTTGAGAACCCCATCTCTTGTTCATGTAATCAAACGTGTAGAAACCGCGGCCTTGTAATGTATAGTAATGTGTGAAATACATCAACACTCGAACAAGATTTCTGAGCCAAAGCGTATTGCAAAATACAAGGGTTGTCATAAATTTATATGAGTCATTCCAAGTCTTTAAAAAAAAAAGGTAGACTCCACGCACGTAGAGAAGGGTACAAAGACAAACTATTTCATCACGTTTCATGTTACTACTATAAATATTTGGACACAATCTCTTACACACCACTACTGTCGTTCAGTGTCTACCCTTTCTTATTTCGTACATCGTTTTCCCTCACAATGGAGCTCCTGAACTTTGACATACCCTCCAGCCTTCCCTGCTCTTTCCCCGTTGCATTGCACCCTCAATATGAATTTGTTAGAGCCCAATGCGACCCTTGGATCTTGTCCATTCTAGATGGCCTCAGTTTTTTTGGGACATTCACCGAGCACTTGGAGCATCTACAAAAGTGCTTCTAGCATTGTCGGGAAGTGTCTTTCAGTGTGAATCCCATGAAATATGCATTCGCCACTGAGGAGCGGGAGACTCCTGAGTCATGTCATCTCGTCAGAAGGAATTGCGGTGGGTCTGGCCAAAGTGGACGTCATCATGCAAGCACCTACACCAATAGTGCCAAAAAGTGTCTGCGGTTCTTGGGTCAAATCCGGTGGCATGGATGGCATTTGCAGTTCCTGGCTCACATGGTGGTGATTCCCCTGAATGTGCTAGCTCATGTGCAGTGAAATGCATTTTTGTGGATGGAAGAGTGCGATAGGGCATACATGCAACTCAAGGTTCAACTCTTGCGTGCACCAGTTTTGATGTCTCTTGACTGGGAGCTCGTCGATGCTTTGGACCGAGCCATTGGCGGTGTGCTGATGCAGGAGGATGCTGATAGATGGTACCACCCGGATGGCTTTTGGCAGCTAAGAAGAACAATAACATTACTGGACAAGAAGGACTGGGAATGATCTATTCCGTCAAGAAATTTTGGCATTACCTGTTTGGATGACCCTTTGTGTTTCATGTTGACCACTTCGCATTGCTATACCTAGCAAAGTAGCACAATCTCACAGATTGGCTGGCATGCTGGGTGTTGTTGTTGTAGGAATATGATTTCAAAGTCATCCATCAGCTAGGATCTCAGCATGTAGTGGCCGATTACCTATATCAATTGGAGTTCGAGGAGATGCTGACTAGAGTGGAAGATGAGTTTCCCGATGCTGAGCTAGATGCAATCTTCCAAGCGGATCCAGGCCTGCGGTGGTTCTAGAAATCGCATGGTCTTGGTATGATGAGATGGTGTCGTTCCTAACCATTGGGGTTGTGCCTAAGTACCTGAGTCGATATCAAAGGAAGAGGATAGCATCGCAAAGCCAATCTTTTGAAGCAGTGCCAGGCCAACTATATTGTAGGCATTTGACGGAGGCCCTATTGCTGCGATGCGTTTAGCCTCATGAGAAACATGTGGCCTAATGGAGGCCTATTGTGGTGTTTTGGGTGGGCACTTTTCAGGTCTCTTCACAGCAAAGAAGATTCTACAAGCGGGCCTATGGTGGCCAACCATGCAAAAACATGCACGATGGTTTGCAAAGAGCTCTAATCTCTGTCAAAGGTTGGGTCAACCAACAGATCATGATCGGATGCCCCTACACCCCATTTTGCCACTTGAACCATTTCAAAAATGGGGGCTGGTGCAAACGGTGGCATTGAGGCTTATGCTACTACTTGCAAGTGCTGCTATATTGCACAGCCTTGACACTCATGCCAAGCACAAATAGTCCTAGTGCTAGGCAAATGGGGCTAGAGGAGAGTGATCAGGGGAGAAGGCGGCAAGCCCCAGCATCCAAACGACGGGAAATTGACGATGTTACATTAAAAAAAACAACAGAGGTTGCAACTTGTGCCCTGACTGAATCCGTTGACTGTTAGGAACAAGCGCAAGCAGCAAGACAGATGCAAGAAGCATGGGCAGTTTTCGTGGCAATTTCCAATTGCGGGCCATTGTCATCTGTTGATGGAGGGAAGAGTCGTAGGTGCACTTCGAGGCTACCTATTGAACATTGATGGGCTGACAAGCTAGTTGACCCTTTCCTTGGAGGCTGTGCACCAGTATAACTTGGGCAACCACAAGCTTGAAGAGCGTACCAAAGCTCTGATACCACTATAATGAGAATTAATATTTCAAATCCACAAATCAACCAAATCAAGGGGAAGCAAGCACAAGGATGAAAGAGACGACACGTAGGCTAGGTACAATCTCCCCCCTCTAGGTGAGTGGCTCATACTCCCTCACCTAGAGTATTTATCAATATTCAAAAAGCATAAAAGCTCCGAAAAGCACATAGAGCCAAAAATAGTTTGTACAAAAATATCCCTTTGCCAAAAATAAGGGATGCACAAAAATCTTTAGCTTTTAATCCTTTTATCACTCTTCTACCACTAGTTATTACCCATGGCATATAATATAAAATATTACAAATTGTGGCACATGGCCATTACACAAAAGTCCATCTGACACCTCAATTAGTATCCTCGCGATATCATCAATCTTCATCATGAAGCTCATCACCTATGCTCAAACCATCAAGTGCACATTAGTAACAATCAAACAAATAATTCACCGAATGAATTATGCAATCAATAATCATAAGGCTAATGCACACATGTGACACATGCCAATAAATGGTGCACTTAATGCGACACATTAATAATCACGGATGGATGGTGCACCAATGCGACACATTCCATCTGATGGTGCACAAATGTTAGACATCATATATCTCACGGATGGTGCACATGATGCTACACATACCGTCGTCGCGTAGGTGGTGCAGACTAGCTAAAAGGTTATCAAAAAAAAGGAATAAAGGCCTGGGTAAATCTTTGGGACAGTTCTAGCCAAGACTAGATGGATTTGTTGGACATTACTCTTCGGTAGTACGGGATGAATGCTAGATAGCCTCAACTTCTGCAACCTACCCTTGACTGTGTTAAACTGCAATGGCCACAAGCAGAATAGCTCTTGAACCATCATGTTTTAAAGGGTTGTTCACCATATTAGGAAAACCTATTCATAAACTAACCACTAAGGAATCGCAAAACATGGTTTCCCCCAATAGAATACCTATAGCCAAACAAATATGGAGGAAAGAATCCCCTTATGATAGTGAGGAAACCTAGAACCATAGGTTCAGCAAGGTTTGGAAATCAACCCCATCTAACAGCCTCTAGTAGCATACATTGTCTACAATTAATACAAAGAAAATTAAGAATTTAAACCTTCTATCATCATGGATTTAGAAACAGCATGTGCAAAATAAATTCGTCCATCGATTTATACGTCAAAGGTGCCCAATCTTTTTGGGTGTTCATTTTTGGAAGAAACCCACAAAGTAGGGGAGCTCACTTTCTATTACAAGGATGGATTGATTTCATGATTTTATATCTTTTTGGAGTTTGAAAGACCACATGCAATACATGGAATCTACAATTGTTGAATCCCTCATAAGATCTCTGCATTAAGTCCTGATTGCAATGCTCACTTACCTTTTAAGGTCTGGATTGAGCTTAGTGACCCATCTAAGGCGGCAAGATTTTCCTATGTGTGGTAACAATCCTTTGGGCCGAATTGAGATCCAATCCCTTGTTCCATACTCGTCCAATTACTCTTACAAAATCTTGACTCTTTTGGCATCCATGGTACTTTTCTTAATATCTTGGTGTTCCTATTTGTTCTAGCTTCATAGTCATCTAGAAGATCTCCCACAAATGTACGTCTTTTGGCTACCACAACCTTAAGACCGCAAATGCATCCTATTGCTTTTTTATTTTAGTATATCAGGACACATAAAGGAGAGGAATCTCTAGCTTAATTGAAGGGAATCGAACATGTGAGAGTGTGACGACTTGCAGAAAAGTCAAATATAGGCACATCCTGCTATCTGTTGAGCACAGACGTTTATTATTTTCTTACACTTATCATGAGGCAAAGGCATCAAATTCCAAGTGTGGTTTGCATACAAGGCAGCCATCTCTTCATCCATAGTTGCTTCCCAATTTTTATGCCATGCTGCATCCTTAAAGCATGTGGGCTCTAGTTCCTCTAGAACCTTGACCATATAAGCATAGTGATCTGCTCTATACACATCATATCTCAGCTTGTCAACTGGATACTTAACACGAGTGGACCTACATACAACTGGATCACTTGTTGCAGGAGTCTTTAAATCATGCCTGCTTTTTCTTGCACCAAGTGTAACAATATAAGGAATCCCAAGTTCCTCATCAAGGCTCATTTCAGAGCCACTTGACTCTCCATCAACATGAGAGCTACCAACTGAAACATCAAACACTGGAGCATGGTCCACCTTTTCTTTTCCCTTACGTGATACCTGCACAACACTATCAGGACTACCATGTGACGATTCAATAGATCTCAATCTCCCTGTCCATGCATTGGATCCACTAGTAGAGGACTCTTCGGGTCCACTCAAGGCATGAGATTGCTGCTCTGCATTTGTTGTAGCATTTCTATTTCCTGCATCTACATCTCCTACCATAACAATTGGTGCATACCAACTGCTCATCTCATAAAAAACAACATCTCTGCTCACGTGCATTTTACGAGTGGAAGGGTTATAACAACGATACCCTTTCTGGTGCAGAGCATATCCAATAAAGATGCATTTTTTTGCCTTTGGATCTAGCTTTGTTCTTTTCTCATCAGGAACATAAACATAAGCTATGCAACCAAATACCTTCAAGTGACAAATATATGGTTTCTGGCCTATATACATTTCTTTAGGTGTCATGCCATGGACAGCTGCAGTGGGGTTCTGTTTTCTCTTTGCTCTGGGTTTAAGGGAGACTTTGACCAAGCCCGAGTTGCCATTGGCTTTCCTCTTCACTCCAATGGTGGTACTTGATTTAGGAGTTTCAGTTGGTTTCGCCTGCTTGGCTTGACCACTCGACTAAGAACCACTCCCTTTACTAATCCCCTTCTTCTTAAACCCAGATTTCTTCTAGTACCCATATTGGGTTCTGACCTGTGCAAACCCACTTGGCCTGCTTTCTTGTCATCTTCATAGTTTAGGGCTATGCCTATTGCATCATCCAACGTGTTCGCATACTTAGCTCGAACTTCCATTTTAATCTGATCATTCAATCCAAATATGAAATCTTTCACTTGGATTGATTGAGGTAGGGGTTCATCAACCTTCATTATGCTCTCTCGAAACTTATCAGTGTATTCTGCCACTGACAAATTTCTTTGACGAAGGTTTCTATACTGATCCCAAGCTCGGGATGCTTCGTCATGAGGTAAGAAGTGTTTTCTAAATTCCCTTTTAAAGCCCTCCCAGGCAGTGGATGCAATACCATCTTTAATCCACCACCGATCCACTACCTCACTAAACATGTGGGTGGCCTCGCGGATTTTCTTGATATCATTTCTGATTTCACAAATGGTGAACGCCTCGTCCCATTTGTGTAACCATGTCTCAATGACATCAGAACTACGGTCATTCATCCGACCAGAATACTTTTCCGGCCTATAATTGGCAATATTAGGTACTTTAGCCCTCCTAGGCTTCGACCGTATGGACACTAGACTCCGGTTCCATCGGATCCTTTCCTTTCTCATCTCGAGAAGGTCTGGCAGACATACTATGTATCACTCTTCTAAGTTCAGACTGCCCTGCATTTGCCTGTAACTGTTTCGCTAATATCTACTGCAAGGCATCCTCAAGTAATGCAATCCTACCAGATAAGGTGTGAACTACTGGGCGTGACACCTACTGGGTCGGCCGGACTCCTGAGAGCTTTGAGATCTGAAATGAATCTTGCGCACTCATAATACGTAACTTTAGAGATCGGGTCTATAAACGTACCTAGCCAATGCTGTCACCATGCAACCGCCTCACCTATAAGATGCGGGGCTACGAGATGTACTTTATCTTGGGAGTCAACAATCCGAACGAGTGGAAAGTGCACCTCGTGCCACATGGGTTGATTGCATCTTGAGTCTAGCTATAGAGTTGCTTGAGTGTGCCTACATCCTGTGTCTCTCCCTTATGGCTTACCTTGTATGCCTTGAGCCTCCATAGTTATTACAATGAACTTATGTGCCCTAGGCTTAGCACGATCCCACATTCTTGACAACCTTTTTTCATCTAAAGCAACTAAAGAAAAAAAACAAAAATCTATGCAGAGAACAAATAGTAGAAAACAAAAAACAAAAAAATGGACAGTAAAATTTAGAAAAGCTAATGAGAGAGGGGCACACTCGCTCATCCTATACATAACTAGAAAGGAAGTGTGACACCTCTCCCCATACATTGTATATAGATTTGTGTTCTTTCTTTTACAATATTCTTATTTGATAATTTTTAAATATTTTCACTTTATTTTTGTTAAATTTTCATTATTTTGGGTTTTTCTGAAAGGGGAGGAGATTCCTACTTACCAACTTAACATGTATAATTAATCCCTTGTACCTACTTAAAATGATGCTACAAGAAACTAACTAGCCCTCTCTTTTCCATGCATGTTCTTGTCGGTGAGTGGGCATTAGAGAATGGAACAAAATGACCTTGGTAGATAAAAATATATGTATAATAACACAAACATTCATGTGATCATAGTCTAACCCATAATATCTTAAAGATCACAATGATGATTGCTTCCATGTTATCAAAGAAAAAACTCACAAGCTTTATACATTTATTGGTTGGGATTTAATTCCCAGAAAGAACTAATTTATGTTCATCATGAATAATGAAAGGACTACCCCTAGTAATTAAAAGGAGGACCAGTTCCAATGGATCTTGTATTGCATCCAATGTCTAAAATCCACCTAATTGTTTTTGTGCCTCTTTCTAAGAAATTTTGAAATAAAGTTGAGTTTATGTTTAAAATTAGCAATTATGTGCTCCATAACAAAGTGAAACCATAGGATATCAGATTCAACCAATTAGTAAATACAATAAGATGATATATTATGAAATCATATAAGTTTCTTTCTTTCTTTCTTTCATTATTAAAAGGAATTCTAATCTTAACATACTACAATAGGAAAGGACATCCACCCTACCAAAAAAAGTATTGCTATGTGAAAAATCAAAAAAATTATGTAAAATATTTCATTACACTCTTTGCAAATCAAATAGTTTTTTTGTTTTTTTGGAATTGCTCCTTTGTAATCATTAAATGTCATTTCAACTTTGCATTTTAGCATCAAATTTTTCGTAGATTCTTATGCATGTATCTTACACATGTTCACTATTTCACTACACTTTGCATTCAAAATAAGCACATTACTTCTCCATATAAATAAAATGCATCTAGCTAATAGAATCCACCTAATAGATGCATAAATATTATTTTCCAAATTATGTCAATTTCTTGAATTTTTATGAAGGACTCTCATTTGTGATCACTTCATACTTCATTGTTCGGGTCTTCATGACAATTTTTGGAATGTTTCTTGTTTATTTTCAATGCTCATGAGATTGACACATGCAAATTCTTTTTTGGCTACAACCTACATAAATCGTGGTCTTTGGATTTGCAATTTTGGTCTTCGGATTTGCAATTTTGTTTCTGCCTACGCACTGAGGAAACTTTATTGTGATGAAGAATTAAGCTATTCATGCAGCTTTGTCACTTGCTTTCTGAAAGGTGGGTGGACCTTCTTCCTCAATTGTCTCTTATTATTTATTCCATCTGGATGTAACACACCAATGCATCACTATCATCACCATCACCACCTTTTACAAAATCCATCCTTCTAACCCTTCCCTCCTCCCTCTATACTTACAAACAATCCTACTACATTGTATCCATCATTGTCAAAATCAAGTAGTTCCCATCCACCAATTTCCACTACACACACTTGCTTCCCTTATAATCCTACTTTTCAATCCCTCACATTGCTTGCAAATCTCGAGTTGTGCTCTATATCATCACTACAAGTAGGCTATATAACTAGGGCTTAGGATCTCTCTTACTTCATTGATTTAAAATATGTAGTTGTAGCATGTCCTCAATCTTTCATTAGCTAAGACTTGAATTCATCGAGGAATGATGCATGTCTAGTGATTGATTCTAATACTTGTTGTTGAAGTTGAAGTTATTGCCATTGTTTTTATTCATAATTTCATCCATCTGGTCTTATTGGTGTAATTTCCAAGGCTTGTTTTCTGTATGCAAATTTTGGGTTCTCATCACCTACTACTTTTAGTTGTGGATGAAATTGCTCAATTTTGGAAACCTCTCCAATAGATCATATTCAGCATTGCCGCATAAAATTTCTATTTTGCATATTGTATGAGGATTGTATGTAGTTGCAACATAGTAATCAATAATACCTTCTAGTTGAGATAGCTATAGTAGATTGGTCCTCTCAACAAGGCTATAACTTGCTTGTGAGGTACGAACTAGGTCGATATCCTATCGTCAAGTGGAATCAATTTGCTTAGTAAGGTAAGCATCAACAAAGTATCCCAAGCATGTAATATGCATGCCTATGATGTGATATATCTATTTGTACGGTTGTAGTAACCCAATCAATTTCACACATGGTTGGGGATAGGTGAGCTGGCTCTGATATTTGTTTGCATAAGTAGCTTTACAAATTAATTTAAGGTGTGAAAACATGTTATGGTTGGTGCACTACTAGTTTCAAAAGAACAATCAAACATGGTTCCACATGACAAAATCATGACACTATAGCAATGAAGATCATTGCCTGGTCTATCATGCTTTGTAGTTGAACAAAATACAATAAAAATAATAGCAAGTAGACAATGCATAGCATGAAACAAAACTAGCTCATAGCAAGAATGTGGTTTGTACTAGCAATATTATCAAGGCACATGGCAAAAAAGGGACTGAAAGAGCACAAAAACAATAAAACAATCTCAATCCCACAATGGTGAAGCAAAGCAAAGTAGCACAAGCCACAAGAATATGTGCAAGGCAAGCTAACCCACTAATCAAAATATAGGCGATTACTCCAGCACAACATAGAAAGTAGTAATAGGTGTTGGACCAGTGTGTTAGTGTGGTGTGACCACATGTGTGCTAGTACGTGTAGGTACCACCTCTAGTGGTAGGTGTGATGGGAGATTACTCTCCTAGATTATAGGATCTAGATTCTTGTGTGTGACCTCATCTATGAGGTGTTGTGCGTGGGAAGATAAGGCTGCATCCTCCATGGATTGTGATGGAATCACTCTCAAAAAAATCTGCATACTTTTGAATCCTCCTTGGATTGTAATGGAATCACTCTCAAAAAAATCTGCATACTTTTGATAACCTGAAGCTGTATGCATTTTCTTCCTGAAGATACAACGACATTCTACCCTGTGGTTTCTTGAATCAGTTCATGGATTATCTTGCTTGAGATCGTGGCTGATATTGCATTTCATCGCTTACATTCATAGAAGACTACCTTTGTTCCAGAATGCGCTACAGTTTGCTGCCCAGACTTTGAAGAATCAGTGTGCTATCTATCTTCTCTTGTTGACCCGACTTGGAGCAGACCTGCTGTCGTACTTAAAGGGAGAATTTTCTTGAGCATGTTACCGTCAGTTGTCTCACGAGAAATCTAATGGAAGCAAATCGAGTAACCTCCTTGTTCATTTAACTGCGGTCCAGATTTTGTTATCATCCCATATCTTCTCTGAAACTCCCAATGTTTTTTTTACTAGCGCCGACTCATAGCATCATATGGCGCTTTCATGGGCACTTTCAGCTCGTTTTCTCTCTATCTTCTGTCAGCTTTCATACGAAGGAGAGCCAAGAGCAGCAGATGTCATTTTTGGGTCATTGACAAAGGGCGTTGCCTGTATCCTGAAGGGCTCGTTGTTACAACATACTCCAGCTACATCTGTGTTCTTCCTTCAACTTTGGCTATAAAGTGCATGTTGCTTCTCTTGAAAACCAAGTACTGCTCGTGTAAACTTTCATGAGCATGTTGGACTATCTCAAGAAAGAAGATCTGCTTCCAACCCCTTGAGCCTGACAACAATTCCCCCATCTCCAACTCTTCGCTGCATTCGAGCCATGACTCACACAGTTCTAACAAATCTGGGTTTTATACGGGATATGGAAGCTATCAGAGTGTTATTGCAAGACCATTCAATGGGCAGTGCTACATTCAATGAGTCTTGTGCATTTCTGGGAGAACGAACGTCTCATTACAATAGTGCTGGATGCTTGCTTAGCTTTTCTGCAAGTCTTTAGAATAGCAAAAGTGTGACATGGGAAAACTGTTAATGTCTCCACGCTTATGGAGTGTGGCTGGTGCCCTTCGGAATCATCATTGTGGGTCATCTCCATGAAACAAACGTTTTTATACAAACAATTTTATGCAACGATTGTAATCTCAAGACAAGTGATGTACGATGTCTCAACAATAATTTCTCCTTGTGCCAATCCTGCAACTGACAGCTCTCCTATTGCTCCCCACCATAATAGTATTTGGGAATATGATCTTTATAACTTCCTTGTCGTATCTCTCAGCAGAGTGACTTCTAGTTTTCCTATTGCTTGCACTAAGGATGGTAGAAACCTTGACGCCATCCTTGCACCTAAAATTTTTATGCGGTCTTTGTTTCCTAAAAGTGATGAATTGGTACAAAGCCACAGTGGAAGCCGAGGGCACTTTTTTCATGTGCTGGAATTGAAGACGCTCGCTTCATCCCCTTGTTTGCTCAAAAGATCAAACATTGTTTCAGACATCTACATAGGCGGGACATCAATCTCCTCCAACAAAGGTGCTGAAACAATTGACATTCTGGTCAATAACTTCACCATGGAGTGCATAGTGAGTTTTCTTCATAATCTTTGGGAATCAGCAATGGTGACGACACCACAAAACTTCATCGACATCTCTTTCGTTGAGGAGGGATTCATTCTCAATTTTAAGAGTCATGCTATGATTGCTACACTCACCGACATATTCTTCAAGGGCATTCATGCCAAGATCTGCATCGACACTCGGATTCAGGATGTGCATACACCTGTATGCAACAGTTGTGCGGAGGACATCTCTCATTTAGAGAGATCTACATTTATTTCTGTGTGTCGGGTTCTCTGCCTTTGCTATGCATAAAATGAATGTATTTCTAGAGTCGTGTGATAGGTACTTTGCCTTGGGTAGTCCCCCTAAAATGATGTAATAATTGTCTTTCATTTTGTGTGCGCCTTATTTCATAAAAGGCTCCACTTATTTCCATGTATCCAGTTAGGAGAGAGGGGGGGGTTATGTTGTTTCCATCTATCAGGCATGGCCGAGTTCAAGGATCTTGGTGTAGTCCCTAGATCTATGAGTTGGTCATGCATCCATGCTCAGAGTCTCTGATCATGTTGACACCTAAGCCATGAGAGTGCTTGGTTCAACCTCTGAATTATGCTCAAACATTAGCCTCTGAGATTGCATGGGATGCACAGTCTAGAGATGTCATTGTTTCTCACCCTAGCTCCCAAGGGGGGTTTGTTGGATATCTCGGAGTCCTAGTATGTTAGTGTGGTGTGACCACATGTGTGCTAGTAGGTGTAGGTGCTGTGGTGTGACCACATGTGTGCTAGTAGGTGTAGGTGCCACCTCTGGTGGCAGGTGTCATGTAAGATTCATCTCCTAGATTATAGGATCTAGATTATTGTGTGTATGACCTCATCTATGAGGTGTCGTGTGTGGGAAGATAAGGCTTGCCTAGCCTATAAATGAGGCTATGTACTTGTTGTGATTCGTATCAATCAACATCAGTTCCATTGCCTCATGATTGTCTCCATTGTGTGATCGATCTCTCTCTCACCCTGATTCCAACAAAAGGTAGCCCCACGATAGAGAACGAAGCAAGTATCCTTGCAATGTAGCAACAGTGGAAGGCTAAGCAAAAATCAGGGGTAGACATGCAATAAGAAGGGAGATAGTCATCGGGTAGAAACATGAGCATGGGTGGAGAAAAATCAACAACTTGGAGCATGCAAAAGTACTAGCCTTGTTAACAACCCTCGTTTTTCACATTACCCAATTATTAACACTACATCTCAAAGGTACTTCTATAGTGTAGATTTGGACTCTCTTTTTGTGAAGTGTATTGTTTTGAAGAAATTTAATTCAATTGTGCATTACAAAGTGGCGTTACTGGGTTCATCCTACAAATAGCCCAATGCACTTTTCAAATCATATATTTCTCCTTTGCATCTAAAAGCACACTATACTAGAAGGTAGGGCCACACACATTGTGGTCTTTTGTCAAGTAACTCTATCAACATTTCCTCCTTAGAGGGATTGCTATACTGGAGAGTTGGATTCTCTTTTTTGTTGATAGTCGAACCCACCAAAAAGCTATTTACTTTATGATTTGCATCCAAAAATGCCTCCACTACGAGGTCATATAGTAGGAGGAAATGCCCACATGCACTTGCACTCTTATTTTATTTCCCTCCCTTTTTTGCCCTTCACTCTTGCCACTCTTACTTTTTCCCACTTTATTTTACCAAGAATTTCATGCTACCTCCCTCGATGGTCAAAGTTACTTGATATGAAGTTTTTCTCTATTGATTGCCTCAAACCTTTCCTTGCATATTTGGATCAAGGTGACAACGCCCTTGATCAATGTATTTGCCCCCCCTCACCAACATACTCCTTCACATTCCACCTATGAATTGCGATAATTCCCTACTTAGCTACATGTACATAGCTATCAATATTTGTAGGAGATGATATCGTTTCTTAGTATACATTTCATAATCTTAGTAAGATAGTGTCTTGTCCATTAGTTTCCACATCACAATTGAAACTTTTGATAGTCGTTACTCGTGATGAAATATTTGGGTTTACTTTGTTTCTTGCAATGCCTCCAATAACCTCCCCACTTTTTCCACCATGAGCTCATTGGGATGTCATGTACTTTGATCCTTTGTTAGTGAGTCACCCTAGGATTTGTCCTCAAGATCATCTCCACTTTTTCCACCATGAGCTCAATAGTATGTCATGGATTATGGTACTTCTTTAGTGAGGCTCCATAGGGTTATCCTCACCATTGTATATCTTGCTAAGCCATCATGATCTTCCACCACTCAACATGTCGCCTTTAACTTCAAGCACCCCTTCACAACCTGATGTTGTAGACTCCACCTCTCATTGCCACATAATTTGAGGGAGAGTCTATTTGCACATCCATGGTCAATTACTTGTCAAATCTAGAGGTGTTGGCTCCATCAAGTTCCTTTGTTGTATGCTTATCATATTGTTCATTGCTAGAGCATCAATTCTTTGCCACATAATTTGAGGGAGATTCTATTTCCACACATGATCAATTCCTTGTCAAATCTAGAGGTGTTTGCTCTGTCAAGTTCCTTTGTTATATACTTATCAAATTGTTCATTGCTAGAGCCTCAATTCTTACAATCAGTCTGTGCTATTTAGGCATGTACCTTGGAGATTCGACTTGTGGTTCATCAACAAAAAAAATCATTGACTTCAGATTTTCATGAGCCTCCACTTAGGAACCCACTTTACTTTCCCATCTTCATTTGGGCCCAAGGATGAGCAAGTTGTATCTTAGTGGACGAAGATCATCCCTCACCTCAATTGATATTGACATGGATCTTACATATCCTTATCAAGAAGGTTTTCCCCCTTGATATGCATTTACATACCCCCTGTAATTTGCATATCACTTCTATATTTTTCACATTTTGATCATGGAACATACTTCAAAGGTGGGGACATGTTTACTTGTTTTTGGGTTAACACATTGGCCATTTGTGTTTACTTGTATCCCGGGCTTATTTTGTTGCAACACAAAAGAGATGCACTGAGAGCTTATTGATTCACCACCCAATAATGCCACTGTATAGTTGGTCATGGGCTTATTCTTTGACCTTCGATTTAGCCATAGTTAGCCTAGCATACTCTATATAGCTAAGTATGTTGTACTTGGTTACTTCTTGCCAAACTTAATGTGTCTTTCCTTTACATGTGTAAACACTAACTTAGTGCACACCACTTATGACAGACTACACTGCATCCCACTAAACCCAAACTAGTGGACACTAGTCATAACCTCACAATCATGCCTCCTTGGTGCTATCCTTCTCTACGTGTCTACTATTGGTCTTAGCTCTCCTCGGCTCGATCTTATCAATTTAATAATATAGCCCCCACATCATGGAGAGTTTTCATCCTCCAAAAGAGAATTCAAAAACCTTCTTAGGATAGTGCTTACCTAAGTAAACTTTTGCCTATCCTTCCATTTGACTAAACATTCACATCTCACCAAATGCGTAGTTTGCTTCTTCTAAAAGTCTAATATCTTTTTAGGCTTGTGTGGCAAGGATGGCAACTCAATCAACTCTATTAAAACTTTGTTGTCGAATATGTAATCATTAACACTATTTTAAAAAATCCTTCTCACATGGAAGAATGGATGAACTCTACAACCTTCAAGTAAAGATAGCTTGTTAGAAACTTCTTTAGCTTTTTTAATTATTATGAATGGTCCACAAGATTGTGGCGACAATTTTGGAACTACCCACTCTTTAAGAATTTTGAACGATCAGGACCCTTTAGTAGACATTATCTCCTTCTTTGATGACAACTTGTCTATAGCTTTTCTCAACATAGATTTTAGCACGATCTTGTGCTCCTTTTACATTATCTTTTGCAATTTTCAACATATCATTAAGATCTTCAAAAAAAGCCTTTGCTTTTTGGACTTTTCCCTTCTCTAGTCCAATGGTCATGGGAACTCAAGGTTGAAACCCATACATTAACATGAAGGGACTAAAGAATTTATCCCAATGCTTTGAACTATTATAAATAAACTCTAATACAAGCAAACAGTCTTCCCAATTAGTTTGCTTTTTTATTTACATAGGCATGTAGCATATCTTCAAGGGTTTGGTTAACTCTGTGAATGGTTAGCTGAGCTCATACTTAATAATGTGTCCAATCTTTTGAATGCTGCTCACCAAAAATGACTATTCAAATTTGTATCATGATTGCTTACATTGTCAGCAAGAAGCCTATATCAGCAATAGGTGCAGTTGCATTCATGTCCCTTGATCTAGTATTGACTAGAGTAGTATGATATATTAGAATGTGTTAATCTCCATGGGCGACGTAATGAATTAGGTATGTAACGTGGTCATACTCTTCCTCCAAAGGCATCAGATGTTCATGCAATACTTCCGTTATGTGTTCAAGTTCTACCGAGTCTTGCAACATTTCTTCCACCAAGACTTGGTTCATTGGTGTTATGCGTGGAGGTGGTGGTTGAGGTCCTAGCACAGGTGACCCGTAATGGCAAAGTTTAAGGCTTATAAGCTCCTTGATCTTGCTTGCTAGTTCTACTGCATTGGGTTGTAAAGGTGGTGTTGGTAAAGTGAGCTGTGGTCTTGCTTTATAAGCAAGTTGTTGGGGCACTGGTCTTGGAAACCGACATTGTGATGTGCCATGATTACCACAGTGGACACAATGACTGCAGAATTGCATGTCTTTCCCTCAAACGAGGACATTCATTATTAGGATGATTTTGTGAACACACTCCACACCAAACATGATCTCTTCATGGGTATAAATGTGGTAGTGCTAGGCTCTCTGTGGGTACCGCTCCTGACCCTTTTTGGTTTAGTCTAGCCACTATTAATTATGCCATATTTTTGTGCTTATCAACGTCTTTAGGCTCTTTAGCAGATGATGTTCCAAACAAGGATGAGCCAACTACTGAGGGAGTTGGCAAGGTGTCTTTACAGTCCTTGTCCATCATGTTATCACTCAGTTTTATGGCTACCTTACTGCCCAATTTGAATGATGTGGGTGAGAATAATAGATCATGAAGTTTCTTGCTTTTCAAACCAAGTAAGAACCTTGGCAACAATTGAGCATCATTTAGCTTTTCATGTGCCTTGCATTGGGAATTCAAGTGCTTAATCCTAGCAATATAATCCCTTATTGACAAGCTCTCTTGTTGTACTTGGTAGAACTGGTTGATGGGACTCCATTTAGGACCGCTAGGAGCAAATCCTACTACAAAGGCTTTATTTAAGTCAGCCCAGCTGATCTTAGACTCTGGCTCCAATCCTCGGAACATGGTCCTGCCTTTTCGTCAAGAGTAAGTCCAAAAGCATTTACTTTCTATAGATCACCAACATCGCTAAATGCTTCACAAAATTGCTCAAAAATTTCCGCATGGGAGATGGGATCCACTTCTCCTACGTACTTGGTAAGAAGCTTGCTGATGTCAATTGGTCTATTCCTGCATGCATGAGTATCTCTAGTAGTAGCTGGTGCTACGGTATTGGGAGTAGGTGCCCCTCTTCCTAGTGCTTGCACTAAGACTCTCATAGCATCATTTGTGACTACAATTTGTGATATGGGTGCTGGGTGGCAAATATACAGGTGGTGGGAATTGTGGATGATACTGAGGAGGGTATTATGGAGGATATGGACCATAAGATGCAGATGTTGTATACGGTCTTGGATTTGATGGAATTGGCATAGGAACTGAGGTTGGTCTAGTAGAGGGTATAAATCCTCTAGGCATTGGCATGCTAATTCTAGGCCTTGCTATGGTTGTCATCACGATTGGTCCTATTGGATTGATAGGAATTGATGATGTCAGTTGTGTTGATGGGAACATAGTTATAGGATGTACATGTATGGAGTCATATGCAAGATAGCTTGGTGTAGGCATATCTATAGTCCTATATCCGCACAATACTACCAAATGAGAGAGATCTTACCGTATTTATCAAAATGATGCATAGTGCTTGATGTAAGCTTTGAGATGGTATACAACGCCTGTGAGTAAAAATGTCAAGTGAGAACCCAAAAGTGTGAGTTACAGATTCAACACTGTTAATTCAGTTAAGTGTCAATTAACCCAACTTAAGGTTGTAAAGTAACCCAAAGGGTATGATAATTCCTATATGTATCTCAGTTATCATAGATTGAGAGGTGAGATTTAGGGGGAGAGGAAGAATGCTTCATCACACATAGAGGTGAGAGAGATGATGTGGCACAAATGTGTAATCCATCTTCTTGGCCAGTTGTGGGGATATGGCTTCCTCTAGCCTTGCCCTCCTTCTTACCTTCAAATATGACTAGAGGGATAGGGTTTAACGATAACAAGACTACATGCGTGGCAGAAGTTTGAGATGCGGGAGTCGCCTTAGCTGCTGCACGACGGTGGAAGCTGGTGCTTTGGTAGCCTTTTCGGCTTGCCACTTGGAACAATCCTTCTTGCCATGCCCAATGGTGTGGTAAAAGAAGCGTCTATTCTTCTTCCGATACCGCTTCTGTTCATCAAGATGGAGGAAACCACCCGTGCTTTCTTGTTCAGTGTCTTTTTAGGCTTAGATTCTTTCTTACCTCCGAATGTGCCTTGATTGTCTTTGTTCACTTCTTTGTTGTCCTTCTGTTGTGCTCCTTTACCCACCTGGGGTGATGACTGGTGCAGGGGCTTTGCACTTGATAGACCTGCTTGGGCTTATCCCCATTCAACATCATCTCTTGATTCTGTGTGAGGACGAGTGCCCGTTTGCAAGATTGCGGGTCAAAATTTCATACGAGGAAACGGATGTTTGGATCTAGACCTCGAATGAATTGCAAATGGTGTGATCCTAGGACATTGTGTCCAAGAGAGGGATATCGACCGATTACAACAAATTGGTTGATTAGGGATGCAGCCCCTCATCAACTCATTGCAGGCCAATTGTACAAAATGGGTAAGGACAAAATACTTCGAAAATGTGTCAGTGAAGATGACTTCATAGTCGTCTTAGAAGAAGCCCATTCAGGTATAGCAGGAGGTCATTTTGCAGTGGATACCACTACAAGAAAAATATTACATGCCAGCTTATGGTGGCATGCGATGTTTAGCGATGCTGTAGAATTTGTTAAAAGATGTGACCCTTGACAAAGAGTGGCAAAACCGTAGAAATGGGACATAATGCCCTTACAAGCAATCCTATCACATGATAAGTACTATTCTCATATGCTATTTAGTATTCTCATGTTCTCATATTCTCATTTGATAAGTACTATTTAGTATTGATTCATACTATTTAATATTAACTACTATTGGGCATTGTGGACTGGTTGACTTGGAAGATGGGAGATGATGTGAAGCAAAGACTGCTTGTGGAAGTAAAGGTGGGTGATGTTGACAGGGCTAAGGGGGATTGCTGGACCATGAAAGGAACTCGATCAATACATTGCATTTGCGGTTTCAATCGGAAGAATCCTACGTAGGCCTTGTTCAGAAAGTTATCATGCTTTTGTTCATTCTGCATGGATGAAAAATGGGACATCTACACCAATTTATCTCATCTAGGTGTGTGGACCTTGCATAGGCTAGAGGCTATCAATGGTGATAAAGCAGCAGGCATAGAGAATGTATAGCAATATACTCAATGGATAAAGAGAAGATGGCAGATTTTCTTGAGATGGGTGACCATTTTGTAGTGCTTATATCCTCTGAAGATGTCAGTGGTGACGACTACTAAGCGGTGATATGCAAGTAACCCAAAACAGTCCTATTAGAGCAAGTCAAGGATGGTTGGGGTAATGTGTTCAACATTCAACTATGAAAAACTCCCAACATGAAGAAGTAGTTATTATCTATGTCATGATGCTCCACCTACTATAGTGCATGCCAAGGCCATGTTGGCCATTAAGTTCCAGATGGTGTAAGTAAAGCACAAGGTTAAAGGCCACAATGTAGTGCATCATGTACCCATGGATGTGCACGAATCAATCTTAGCAAACATTTTATTATGAGGTCTACATTGTGACTTTGAATTAGTAGTGCTATGTACAAGGCAACACATGAATGTATAAAAATGAAATGTTATGCAAAAATTGACAGTCCTACCTAGCATTGTTGTGCTATGAAATAACACCTTTTTGTAGCCCATCATATTGGTTCATTTTCAGATAATAGTTCTAAAAAAGATTCTTAAGTGTTACTGTCATTTGTATACGATGAAGAATACTCCCATTTTTAAAAAAGTTCGAAACATCATACTTATGGTTCAAGCAAGTGTGGCTTTCAATGTGAAACTTGGCCTTCTCCCAGACTAAAACCAACCATAAAATACATAACTATGTTTTTTTTTGTATTCATGTGTGTATGCTTTCTTTGTTGCTATTAAAAACAGCTTACATACTACTGTATTTCTTGAGTCCTCTTGTTGAATACATGCATGATGCTTGGTAAGTTGTTTGTCCACAAATAACAGTTCTAAAAACTATAGCACATCACGCTAAATCTTTTCAATTTTCTCCTTTCATCACTAATATTTCTTTTAGAGTTAAATGACGGTGACTTTTGCCTTGTTTTTTCCAAGACAACTTTATTTTGAAAGACATGATAGGGTAAAAAAGAAATGCGAGTTTGCAAATGAGTTTGTTTGCCAAGTTTGCAAATGCAGCCAAATCCATGATTGAGGTATCTTAGTATCCAATAAAAGTTGCTGAATTGTTTTCTTGCACGCTATTATGAGGGACAGCAAACCCATCATCGCAGTAGAATTTACTGAGGCATGCATCAAATGTGTGCAATTCCAAAAATGTACTTAAATTATTATCAAACTTAAATTCAGGCTTCTCGAAACACCAATATACATCCACGTCATCTGATTGCAATAAAGTAAATGTTTCCAAAATAATTCATCATGTAAACCATTCATTTCCATATTAAAATGAGAAACCAGCTTACACATAGGGCCATAAAGATCCCCAACAAGGGTGTACAACTCATTTTGAAAAGGAAATTGAACTATATGATTTTTATAGTTTATGTCTACATGGTCCTTCGAATAGAACCACTCCATACCCAAAAGTAAGTCTATTTTGTCTAACCTCAATACATGAAAAGACAAATCCTCCTCGTACTGCTATATTTGCAAATGAACAGTGGAATAAACTCATTCCAAGTCTCTGTCGCTCCTTGAGCCATATTCGCAACATACTTGTGAGTACTAGGAATTGTAAGGATGGCCAACTTCTGCACAAGCGAGGCATCAACAAAATTGTGAGTACTACCATTATCAAGTAATGCATGGACCGGTTGTCCCTTGATATGGCCTGTCTTATGAATCAAATCATGTGGACCAAAGACCCTCATGTTGAAATGACATGAATGACACCTCAAATCAGAAGAAAAGACTCCAATGCTAAGAATTTGAAAAGGGTTATCAAGCATACCTTTTTCGGTAAGGTGTACCGTCGCTTTACCTTTTGGTTTGCTCCTACAAATATTGGCGTTGTGTCCGGGTTTGCCACATTTGAAGCACAACCCCTTTTCTCTGGCCTCCGATGAATTCGGATTGTTGGTTCAGGACTTCTTTGCTGGAGGTCTCGTCTTTTGCTTGTCATTATCTGTCTTGTCATTCTTGAAGTTGCCAGCTCGTTGGTTCATTGTCTTGTTCTTTCGCTTGGAGAATTCACTTTGTACGGTCGCAGAAGATCCTCCTTCCTTATTCGTAGTGGTACTATTAAAGATCTTCACAAGGTGAATAGTGTCCTCCAGTGTCTGAATCTTATTTCTTTGGATTTCTCTTTGAAATTCTCTTGGTAAATTGTTCACAAACTCTAATAAATCTCAGAAGTCTTGGATATACTGCTCCAAAGGCTTGGTTCCCTTTCATAAATTATGGAGCTTCCGAAAGTTTTCATACTTGTCTGGTTCCTGCAAAAATTCTATAGTAAAAGCATCTTAGAAATCCTTCCAAGAATGAGGCACCATGGGCTTTGTCTTTAACTCCCGCCTCCAAGTAGATGCCTTACCTCGTAGATACATCTCTACGAGAGTAGGCCGGATGTCATCTGGGTAGTCCACAATTGCAAAGTGGGCGTCCCATCTATTAAGCCAAGACTTCACATACTCCGAAGTCCTTTCCTTCTTTTCCCCAGAATATGCCTTTGGAGCAAAAGATGGCATTCCGAAGTGCCTCTTGTTGGCTTCTTGGCTTTGCTGTAACAAGATCTGCTACTGTTGGAGATTTTATAGCTGTTGGAACAAAGTTTGAAACACAACTACATCAATCTGGACAATCTATCCTAAAACAGGTACATGGTTACCAATAGCTTCTGGTGGCTGGCCTTCCATGATAGATAGGTGGAATTAGGGAGAGAAGCTGCGCTGATTTTATCGTTGGTAAGAGGCGACTAGAAGGCTTGTAGGGTTACGGCAAGTTGCTGCAGATTTGCGCAATTGACTAAGAGAAGGATTAAAGTCGGCAGCAATACTAGATGGGCGGGGTCATAATTTTGGCTGATCTAGCGAAAATTCCTTGGGCTGGTGTGTAGACTTAGCCACACATATATAGCTGTGGGGTGACCTGAAAAGCACAAGGATGCTTTTCCTGCTTATTGTGTTTGTGTGCTACAAATAGCATACAAACCCGGAAAAAGCAATCAAAAGATTGAGTTGTGCTTTTCCCAAAAGCGAAACACTTTTGGGGTTCTAAAAGCACAACTCCCTGTTTTAGGAGTCCACCAAAAATAGATCCATCCCCCCACTCTATTCAGGGCAAAAGAATTGGCCCGGAAAAAGCTCATCCTGCTCGGCTTATTGCCCGAGTTGCCAGTGAAGGGTTACTCCCACCAAAAACGAATCTTCCAACTGACGCCCACTCCCACTCTCAAACAGTCGCCTTCCGGCCTCTTTTCAGGGGATGGACCAGCGTAGATCCATGCCTTATCCTTCCGCTCCCTAGGGTCAACGCTAGACAATCCTATGTTTTTCAACCAAGGCTTCTAGTAGCTGCCCTTCTCTACCAACGTCAACTAGTTAGAGATTCAATCCCCACAATCGTTACCTTCATCAAAGCGATGACTTTCTTGAACGTATAGTTCAAGATACGTTTCATGAAGAGGGATGAGCACTCAGCTCTATTCCGAAACTTGGGAAGGTAAACGAGCCAATCTACTTAGCGTAGATTATTCAGCTCCATAGTTAGACATTGTATCAGGGAACTCCTTACCCTGCGAAGCCAATAATCTGACGTTTAGGGCGAGGGGAGCAAAAACAAAATTGCCCTCTCCTTGACGATGAACATCGTCATACCCCTAAAGATCCGGGTTCTCCTTTGAGCAAGGATCCCCCCACAAGTAGCGCTTCTCCCTAGTAATCGGTTCAGCCAAAGCTTCCACGATTCCTCAAGGATGCTCCAGGATAACGAGATAGAGGTGGCTCTGATACCAACTGTAACACCCCCTACCTAGGGCACCACCAGATCTCCTCTATCTTTGTATAACCTGTCAGAGAGCATACAACACTGGGACACATGGTAAAGGGGCTAGTGCATCACCACCCAACCATAGGCTCATCCGAGCCACCCCCTAGCTAGAGGTCAGGCCACCACCAACCATGGTCTATCCCAGGTAAGGCTAGCATCCCATACTACGTAGCCCTAGCCATCCCAGGGGAGACAGGCCTGGATGGGTCTCTGCCAAGCTGGGTCTTCTCAGGAGGCCCCACTCCTAAGAATACCCCAAGTGAGTAATGGCCCTCACTTATGTAGGTGTAGGGTGCTTTAGGGTCTCATGTCTAAAGCACCACTAATAGCATGTGCCCTAACTGTCCCACTATTAGGGCTACTCCAGGGATAACTTGACCTCTCTACACTAGCCATCGTTATGTCCAAGCCTGGACATAACACCAACCTTTCCAAGACAACTAATTTTCTAAAACCTTTTGACACTGCTTGCACATGCTCCACTCTGAATCCTTGTGTCAATTGGTTGACAAGGTAGTCCCCAAACATGTGCATGACTTCATGCTGGATAAGTTTTACTAGTGTCAACATGCAGCTCCATTTAATCCCTCATAGGTTCCCAAATGCCTATCCAAAATAAGCGAGTGATGACCTGCTTGGTGATTTGCAACTTGGCTACCCACGAATTGACGATTGACAAGGAGTTCAATGCCCTTCAATGGATGCTACAGTACTGCTCTGTTTTCTATATGCAGAGTTTTCTTTGCACATAGGGATCTCGAGCTTCCTCCTAATGCTACAAACCAGTTTCTCTTTGATTCCATGACTTATTTTGGCACTCAAAGCATGTGGGCCCAGAGAGCCCTTCCAAGAAACTAGACTACTTTGGATTATAATTGCAGAATAGAAGTCAAAACAATCAAACAAACATTCTGCATGTACATCAACATGATCTACAGTAAAGTCTGTGAGTATTCGGAAAACTCAGAATAGATTCCAGAAAAAATGTCATTCATTGCAATATTCATCCATGTCTACAATGATAATGTGGACATACATATATGTCCACCACTATCTCAAACTGAAGCAGGGATTCCAAAAGACATTTTCCAACTAAGTAACTCTTCATATGTCATATACATTAAAGAACTTATTGAATAGTCCTTTCTGGATTATACTAAGGGTCTAAAATTACACTTAGTAAAACCTGGCACTCACGGTGGTTGAAAATTTTCCAACCTGAACCCACAAAATTCCTATCTATCAAAATTAGGAAGACCCCCTTCAAGGTGCAACATCTCACCTCTCCAGGACCATGAGGGAATGTAGGAACCAAGATCCAAAACTACTCCCACAGATGGGTGTCACCTATTTCAAAAGATAGTAACAAAATTGGGTGCCAAGAATGTTACAAAATATTCCGGAATGAGAACAGATCAAATATAAAACAAGCTAGAAAAGGACAAAGAAATTTTTCCCAATTACTGTGTTTGAATAGTAATGTCCCCCTCATCTGCATGAATCCCTGAGGAAGGAGCATCTGATTTTTCAATAGTCTTGGTTTGACCTGACTCAGATTCCCCCAGAGAATCTTCATAATTGACTATCTGGTTTTGAAAGGCATTGAATCTTTCAATCACTCATTTGTGGCTGATTTATCTATGTGCTGAGCATCTACCTTATAAAGAGGAGGATCTAAAGCATTGCAGCCACAGTAGTAATAGCTGAATTAGACATCATCGAGTATGCACTGGAATTTCTGTAGATAGCTGTACCAAAACCTCAGCATGTTTCTCTGCAACTGGTTGTTGCTCAATTGGATCAGACTATAAACTTACAACAACATTTACAGGAGAAGAAATTCCAGTTGAAGTAATAAATGTAGCCTGACTTCTCGTTGGTGCCATTGTTGAATCGTCAAGCTCTTCCTTAACTAAAATTGTTTGTTGTAACATATCTGGGCCTGGATCGTGAGGTCTGAGATCATATAGTTCCTTCTGCGAACTTGCTACCTGCTGCTGCAATAAACATCTTTGGATATGATCGTCCTCCTTAATTGGATGATTCTAAAATTGAAGTAAACGAAGTTTCATCTTAGACCACAAACTCTGCATATGTCCGTTCCACCAAAGTGGCCTGGAGAGAACCCGGAATTCAAAGAAAGTACTCATGCAGGTCTACCCCTCAGCAGAATGGGGTTGCAGAAATGAAGAACAGGCATATTGCAGAAGTAGGACGGGCAATCCTAAATGAGAAAAATATGCCTGACTATTTTTAGTAGCAACTGCTGTTTATATTATGAACAAAACCCCCATTGCAGCTGTCCATGGCATGACGCCTGAAGAAATGTATACAGGCCAAAAACTAGATATTTCTCACTTGAAGGTATTTGGTTGCATAGCTTATGTTCATGTTCCTGATGAAAAAAGAACAAAGCTAGATCCAAAGGCAGAAAAATGCATCTTTATTGGATATGCTCTGCACCAGAAAGGGTATCGTTGTTATAACCCTTCCACTCGCAAAATGCAAGTGAGCAGAAATGTTTTTGATGAAATGAGCAGTTGGTATGCACCAACTGTTATGGTAGGAGATGCAGATGCAGGAAATGGGAATGCTGCAGCAAATGCAGAGCAGCAATCTCAAGCCTTGAGTGGACCCGGAGAGTCCTCTACTAGTGGATCCAATGCATGGACAGGGAGATTGAGATCTAGTGAATCATCACATGGCAGTCCTGATAGTGTTGTGCAGGTATCACGTAAGGAAAAAGAAAAGGTGGACCATGCTCCAGTGTTTGATGTTTCAGCTGGTAGCTCTCATGTTGATGGACAGTCAAGTGGCTCTGAAATGAGCCTTGATGAGGAACTTGGGATTCCTTCTGTTGTTACACCTGGTGCAAGAAAAAGCAGGCATGATTTCAAGACTTCTGCAAGTGATCCAATTGTACGCAGGTCCACTCATGTTAAGTATCCAGTTGACAGGCTGAGATATAATGGGTATACAACACATCACTATGCTTATATGGTCAAGGTTCTAGAGGAACCAGAGCCCACATGCTTTGAGGATGCAGCAGGGCATAAAAATTGGGAAGCAACTATGGATGAAGGGATGGCTACCTTGGATGCAAACCACACTTGGGATTTGATGCCTTTGCCTCATGATAAGAAGGCTATTGGCTGCAAGTGGGTTTACAAAGTAAAGCACAATGCTGATGGGTCTGTTAGCAAGTACAAGGCAAGATTGGTTGCCAAAGGTTTTGCGTAGACATATGGAATTGATTATGAGGAAACCTTCAGCCCGGTTGCAAGAATGGCAACCGTGAGAGCAGTAATTGCTATGGCTGCTGCAAAGGGATAGTCTTTGCATCAGATAGATGTGAAGAATGCCTTCTTGCATGGTGATTTGCCAGAAGAGGTCTATATGATGCAGCCAGAAGGTTATGAGGATGATGCACACCCCGATTTCGTATGCAGGTTGCGCAAAGCCTTGTATGGCTTAAAACAAGCGCCTAGGGCATGGTCGGACAAGAGAGGGCAATATCTTGTCACTATTGGATTTCAGATTTCCAATTCAGATTTTTCACTTTATGTGAAAAGGACAAACAGGGGAATTGTGCTTGTAGTCATCTATGTTGATGACTTGATTATTACAGGTGATAGTGATGTAGACATTAATGAAGTGAAGCTGCTTTTGAAGCAGAAATTTGAGATGAAGGATTTGGGAGAGCTGCATTACTTCTTGGGCATTGAGGTTATTAGATCCCCGAGTGGGATATGGCTATTGCAGAGGCAATATGGTTTGGACATGCTGTCCAAATATGGGATGACAGGTTGTAAGCCTATTTCTGTTCCATTGGAGCGGAATGTGAAGCTCAGTACAGAGTCAGGTGAGCTTCTTGAAGATATTACTATGTACATGCGCATAGTAGGTAGCTTGATTTACATGACTATTACTAGGCCAGATTTGAGATATGCTGTGGGGCTAGTGAGTCAGCTTATGCAGCTACCGAGGAAGCCACATTTGGATGCGGCTAGATGCATACTGCGGTATGTGAAGTCCACATTGCATTATGGACTGTTTTATGAAGCTGGGTGTGCATTACAGGTACATGGGTACACAGATGCTGATTGGGCTGGTAGTGTCTCAGACAGGAGATCTACTAGTGGTTTTATGTTTTCCCTTGGGAGTGCTGCCATCAGTTGGAGCAACAAGAAGCAGCCGACAGTTGCCTTGCACAGAGGCTGAGTACAGGGATGCATCGATGGCTGCATGTGAGGTAGCTTGGTTACGGAAGCTACTTGTAGATATGGGACAGTCAGTTCATGCAACAGTTGTCATTCATTGTGACAACATTAGCAGCATCATGCTTGCTAATAACCCAATTTATCATGCTAGAACGAAGCACATTGAGGTGCATTATCACTTTGTGAGGGAAAAGGTTCTAGCTGGCGAGATTGATCTTGTTTATGTCAACACTGAGGAGCAAGTGGCTCATATTTTTATGAAGGCCTTGGGTACCGAGAAGCTTCACAGATTTAGGAGCTTGCTTGGTATACTTGAGATGGATTTGAGCTTGAGGGGAAGTGTTGAGATATCAAGCTCTAGCCCCGATATATCTCCTGGGTGACTATCATTTATGTCACCGCCGATGTTGGTTGTACTCATGGTGTAGTTAGACTGCCACGTATGTTTTTGGTTTGGGTTCACATATGAACCACGCATTCTAGGGTTTGACATATAGGGTATACCCCTCTTCTATTGTAGAGTTGTTGTGTGCTATTTTCAACTAAGTGAAGATAAACTTTAGCCTCCACATCTTGTGTCTCCTCTCTTATGTATGTTGTGAACAAGCTGCAATCGAGTCTCCTCCCTCTCTCCCGCATTCTTTACAAAGAAGCCCTAAACAACCTTTGGGAATCCTCCTCGCATTGTGGTGTGTTTTATACCTCTCTCTCTCTCTCTCTCTCTCTCTCTCTCTCTCTCTCTCTGTGTCTCTCTCTGTCTTTGTGGTGCTTTTTAGACTCCAATCGTCTGTAGGTGTTCCTCTTTCCTCTTTCATTCAATAGAATGCGATCCCACTCTTTGACCCTTCCTTGACTCTCCTTATAACGTTTTAATGATATTTGAACCAACTCCAGGAACCCTCCTCGCGTTGTAGTGTGTTTCATACTTCTCTCTCTCTCTCTCTCTCTCTCTCTCTCTCTCTTGCATTGTGGTGCTTTCCCGGTGCTTTTTAGAATTCTCCAATCGTCTGTAGGTGTTCCTCTTTCCTCGATTCGATAGAATGTGATCCCACTCTTTGACCCCTCCCTGAATCCCCTTATCACATTGTAATGATATTTTACCCCAACACTCCAACTCAACTCAAGTGCTCACCACAACGCAATCATGGTCCTTGACCCTTTGCTTAGGGTGCTTATCATGTTGTAGTGATGTGGACGAAATCTTTCCAAATTTGCATATTTCTCCATATATCACTATAATGTAATATCACTACTAAGCCCTTCACTGACGCCCCATATCCCTCACTGACGCCCCCTATCTCGTTGTGCTGATCTGGACAAAAAGTTTCATCCACTTCACCACAACATGATAAGAAGCCCTTGAACCAACTTCGAGAACCCTCCTCGCGTTGTGGTGTGTTTTATACCTCTCTCTCTCTCTCTCTCTCTCTCTCTCTCTCTCTCTCTCTCTCTCTTTGTCGCATTGTGGTGCTTTTTAGTCAACCCTTTGCTTAGGGCTCTTATCGTGTTGTAGTGATGTGGAAGAAATCTTTCCAAATTTGCATATTTCTCCGTATATCACTGGAACGTGATATCACTACTAAGCCCGTCACTGCCGCCCCCTATCGCGTTGTGATGATCTGGACAAAAAATTTCATGCACTTCACCACAACATGATAATAAGCCCTGAACCAACTTCAGGAATCCTCCTCGTGTTGTGGTGTGTTTTATACCTCTCTCTCTCTCTCTCTCTGTCATTGTGGTGCTTTTAAGACTTCTCCAATCGTCTGTAGGTGTTCCTCTTTCCTCTTTCATTCAATAGAATGTGATCCCAATCTTTGAGCCCTCCTTGTTTCCCCTTATCACTTTTTAATGATATTTGAACCAACTTCGGGACCCCTCCCTGACTCCCCTTATCACATTTTAATGATATTTGACCCCAACACTCCAACTCAACTCAAGTGCGCACCACAATGCAATCTTGGTCGTTGACCCTTTGCTTAGGGCTCTTATCGCGTTGTAGTGATGTGGACGAAATATTTCCATATTTGCATACTTCTCCGTATATCACTAGAACGTGATATCACTACTAAGCCCCTCACTACCGCCCCTTATCTCGTTGTGATGATCTGGACCAAAAGTTTCATCCACTTCACCACAACACGATAAGAAGCCCTTAAACCAACTTCGGAACCCTCCTCGCATTGTGGTGTGTTTTATATCCCTCTCTCTCTCTCTCTCTCTCTCTCTCTCTCTCGTATTGTGGTGCTTTTTAGACTTCTCCAATCGTCTATATGTGTTTCTCTTTCCTCTTTCTTGAGTCGAATGCGATCCCACTCTTTGACCCCTCCCTGACTCCCCTTATCACGTTTTAATGATATTTGACCCCAACACTCCAACTCAACTCAAGTGCTCACCACAACGCGATCTTAGTCCTTGACACTTTGCTTAGGGCTCTTATCGTGTTGTGATGTGGAGGAAATCTTTCCAAATTTGCATATTCTCCGTATATCACTAGAACGTGATATCACTACTAAGCCCCTCACTGCGGCTCTCTATTGCGTTGTGATGATCCGGACAAAAAGTTTCATGCACTTCACAACACGATAAGAAACATTGAACCAACTTTGGGAACCCTCCTCACATTGTGTTGTTTTATACCTCTCTCTCTCTCTCTCTCTGTGGCATTGTGGTGCTTTTTCGACTTCTCTAATCATCTGTAGGTATTCCTCTTTCCTCTTTCACTCAATAGAATGCAATCCTTCCGTGACTCCCCTTATCACGTTTTAATGATATTTTACCCCAACACTCCAACTCAACTCAAGTGCTCACGACAACACAATCTTGGTCATTCACCCTTTGCTTAGGGCTCTTATCGCGTTGTAGTGATGTGGACGAAATCTTTCCAAATTTGCATATTTCTTCGTATATCACTAGAACGCGATATCACTACTAAGCCCCTCACTGCCACCCTGTATTGCGTTGTGATGATCTGGACAACTTTTCATCCACTTCACCACAACACGATAAGAAGCCCTTGAACCATCTTCAGGAACCCTCATCACTAGAACGCGATATCACTACTAAGCCCCTCACTGCCACCCCCTATTGCGTTGTGATGATCTGGACAACTTTTCATCCACTTCACCACAACACAATAAGAAGCCCTTGAACCATCTTCAGGAACCCTCATCACTGTGGTGTGTTTTATACTTCTCTCTCTCTCTCTTGCATTGTGGTGCTTTTTAGACTTCTTCAATTGTCTGTAGGTGTTCCTCTTTCCTCTTGCATTCAATAGAATGCGATCCCTCTCTTTGACCCCTCCTTGACTCCCCTTATCACGTTTTAATGATATTTGACCCCAACACTCCAACTCAAGTGCTCACCACAACGTGATCTTGGTCCTTGACCCTTTGCTTACATCTCTTATTGTGTTGTAGTGATGTGGACGAAATCATTCCAAATTGGCATATTTCTCCGTATATCACTAGAACGCGATATCACTACTGAGCCCCTCACTGACGCCCCCTATCTTGTTGTGATGATCTCGACAAAAAGTTTCATCCATTTCACCACAACACGATGAGAATCCCTTGAACCAACTTCGAAAACCCTCCTCGCGTTGTGGTGTGTTTTATACCTCTCTCTCTCTCTCTCTGGCATTGTGGTGCTTTTTAGACCTCCCCAATCGTCTGTAGGTGTTCCTCTTACCTCTTTTATTCAATAGAATGCGATCCCACTCTTTGACCCGTTCATGATTCCCCTTATCACGTTTTAATTATATTTGACCCCAACACTCCAGCTCAACTCAAGTGCTCACCACAACAAAATCTTGGTCGTTGACCCTTTGCTTAAGGATCTTATCACGTTGTAGTGATGTGGACGATATCACTAGAACGTGATATCACTACTAAGCCCGTCAGTGCCGCCCCTAATCGCGTTGTGATGATCTAGATAAAAAGTTTCATGCACTTCACCACAACACGATAAGAAGCCTTGAACTAAGTTCGGGAACCCTCCTCGCATTGTGGTGTGTTTTATACTTCACACACTCTCTCTCTCTCTGGCATCGTGGTGCTTTTTAGACTTCTCCACTAGTCTATAGGTGTTCCTCTTTCCTCTTTCATTTAATAGAATGCGATCCCACTCTTTGACCCCTCTGTGACTCCCTTTATCACGTTTTAATGATATTTGACCCCAACACTCCAACTCAACTCAAGTGCTCATCACAATGCAATCTTGATCGTTGACCCTTTGCTTAGGGCTCTTATCACGTTGTGGTGATGTGGACAAAATCTTTCCAAATTTACATATTTCTTTGTATATCACTAGAATGCGATATCACTACTAAGCCCCTCAGTGACGCCCCCTATTGCATTGTGATGATCTGGAAAAAAAGTTTCATCCACTTCACCACAACATGATAAGAAGCCCTTAGACCAACATCAGGAACCCTCATCGCGTTGTGGTGTGTTTTATACCCACCTCTCACTCTCTCTCTCTCTCGCATTGTGGTGCTTTTTAGACTTCTCCAATCTTCTGTATGTGTTTCTCTTTCCTCTTTCATTCAATCGAATGCGATCTTTGACGCCTCCCTAACTCCCCTTATCACATTTTAATGATATTTGGCCCCAACACTCCAACTCAACTCAAGTGTTCACCACAATGCGATCTTTTTCCTCGACCCTTTGCTTAGGGCTCTTATCGTGTTGTAGTGATGTGGACGAAATCTTTCCAAATTTGCATATTGCTCCGTATATCACTAGAATGTGATATCATTACTAAGCCCCTCACGGCCGCCCCCTATTGCATTGTGATGATCTACACAAAAAGTTTCATGCACTTCACCACAACACGATAAGAAGCCTTGAACCAACTTCGGGAGAACTTCCTCGCATTGTGGTGTGTTTTATACTTCACTGTCTCTCTCTCTCTCTCTCTCTCTCTCTTTGGCATTGTGGTGCTTTTTAGACTTCTCCAATGGTCTATAGGTGTTCCTCTTTCCTCTTTCATTCAATAGAATGCGATTCCACTCTTTGATCCCTCCATGACTCCCCTTACTTCCTCTCACCGAGTGATTGCTCAAAATGCCTAGATGAGGTCTCGTAAGGTTAGAGTGGATGAGGTGAGGGAAACAATGTAGAACTTGGCAGCTCTAATACCATGTCATGAAGGTGGAGAGGCAAGTATCATACATCAACAAAGGGAGAAAATATTCTTCTTCAACTCTTGAACTCCACACATACAAAGTAGACTAAGTGTGCCTTACATACATGGGCACTAAGTACAATACACCACTGCAATTAAGAATACAGGATAAGATAAACTACATATCTCGCTTATTTACAATAGGATGTACTAGTCTAATATGATCTAGGACAATGACTAACAAGTTTTGCGAGTTTGAATAGCCATTATTAGATCTAGTAGGTTAGTAGATCTAGTTTGAGATAAAGAAATTACCCCTTGAGATAAAGATCACCTCCTTTGAGTGGCTTTTTCCAACAGTGGTGGTTAATTTACAACAAAATATACTTGAGGCAATGAATTATGAGAAAGGTGAAAGCGTGCACAAGAAAAAAGAAGAGAAAAACGGAACTGAGTATGACTTCCTATGTGCAACATCTAGTGCCCCTTTTATTGATGAGAAGAAATTAAAAAAGGAGGTGCCCCTTTTATTGCCACATGTTTAGTTCGATCTCTTGATGAGTATTGTTCACAATTTCAATTGAGGATTGATTATCACAATGAATGTATTACAGAAATGTAGGTGGGAGTCCAAGCTTCTTGAGAAGTTCACACAACCAAAGTCCATCACATGTGGCGTAGTGACCGCCACATACTATGCTTTGTTTGCTAAAAGGATAAGGCCCTTGTTCTAGTTTTCTTACTCTAATAAATGTGGGCCACCAGCTAAAAGGAACAAAAAAACCATGGTTGATTTCTTGATGTCAAGGTCCCTTGCTTAGTCGGATCATACCAACCAACTAACGAAAGCGACGAATCAGTAGGATAGGTAATGCCAATAGTCGTTACGTCTAGCAAGACTCAAAAGATATGTTTCCTTCAATCCAGTCAAGCTCCCTTAGATCTTGCAGATACTAACATGAACTTTTACAAATGCCAAGTCACCTTCATATATGTGTGAGAATGTTCAGACCCCATGATGTAGCACTGGAGCATGTGAAGGGCATACCGTTGCTGATGGATTTTTATGGTGTCATGGAGCCCATCATGTTGGATTTGGATGCCGAGGAAATATTAGATATGTCCTTGTTCTATCTCTGAAACTTAGAAGATAAATGGGCTTTAACACAGGCGTTCCCCTTCGTGATCAGCGCCTGGCCTATATTCTACAAGAATTTGCAGAATAAAGCAACCATGCATGCATATACAATATTCCTCATGCGTCCCTTAAGATATATGTCCATTCCTATCGGGCAGTACAAAGCTTGGCTATTATAAACTGTAACGCCTATTCCACTACTGATCCGCTATTCTCTAATTTGTTTGCGCATCTTTCTGTTGTGCGTTCTTCAAGTATCCATGAGCACGAACATCAGGCTATGCTGTCGTAATGGAAAGTGTAATGTACTCGAATCTCGACAAGCACGCAACGTTTAGAGAGTCGCACACACTTCAATCTATGTCGTATTGCAGCTATGATGAAAGTGCTAATTACAATTCTTCTCCCTGTTTATATTTTCATGAAGTTTTGTCCTTGGTCGATCTCTTCATTTCTCCTACTTTCCAGATCAATTATCGATACAATTAAGAAACTACAAAAAAATGATTAGTGATAAGAAAGGTTATGTTACTAATCATAAACGTCGATGGAAGATCTGCTTCTTCACGTCAATAAGAGCGGCACTCGATGCTGCGCAGAGGCGGTCAGACTGGATTCTTTTTCCTCTCCACCTTTTTCTCGTGCATGCTTTCACCCTTCTCTCATGGTATCGGATGGCTTATGTGCAGACGTGCGACATGTACATGAGCATATCTGCGTGTCTCACATCTCCTTTGAAGTAACAAGGGAATGGATCAGTTGTATATGTTGATCTTCGAAAATTAAGGATATATGCGATTGAGCCTTTGTATCCCCAATTGCCACACATATTCATGCTCAGCGACGCGTCACAATGTTACAACTTGATCAAGGGGACTTTGTACCCAATTCCCTCGATCGATTATCCCTACTGATCAAGAACACATTTAACGCTAGATTGTCCATTCCCCCAATTGCAATGCTCCTATCTATACAACCCAACTCCTCGCGATCTTTTGTGGTAGATGTCCTTGGCAACTTTAACCTTCCCTACCCTCATTGGTAAGATCCTATAGGAGGATATCATGCGCACTAATTTGGGCCCACAAGAAGTGCCCAAACCTCAAGCATTCCTGGCCTGGTTTCAAGGTCGTAGGGGCCATGGTTGTAGGTGAAGGAAATGGCTTCATCCCTTCACGTAATAATTAACCACCCCTATTATATCCTAACCCCCGACATCACACATCCACACATGCATTTGATCGATGTCGATTGTCAACACCCTCCTCACCTACACGTACAAAAACCACAAATCGAATCTGCAAGGGATGCACCTTTTTTACGTCTAACCTTGCAAATGGCTTCATAGACGATGACGTTGTACAGAACATCGTAACATATGACAACTAAGCTCGTGAAATTTTATGAGTATATTCATTACCCATTCCTCTCCTGGTATATTTGGGAGATCAATTAGGACAATACATATAAGATTACTTGTATTCCTCTCGCAGTATATTTGGGAGATCAGTTAGGACTATACGTCGAAGTTTTTGAGCTAAGTTTCGAACTATCATTTAATGACAAGGCCTTGTTTCTACTAGCGGTATATTACGTTTCTAATTTCACAAGAACTTGTTCTCCACTTCGATAGCTGCTTCCTCTAGTGCTGATTTATGCATATAGGGCAACTCATACTCTTTTCGATTAGGGGACAACTCTGACTTGCCACCAAATAAATCGTCTTTACCCCCTGCGTGTAGTTTTGTACCCATTCACGCTTTTTACAGTAATTGCCACTGTGGATAATGCTCATCTGTGGTAGCAACAACTTGGGCATTTGAGTTTCCTCAACCTCCTTCGCATGTCTAAACAGTGTGTAGTGGACTGTTGTCTACATTGGATCCATGTTATGAGGCATGCATCATGGGAATCACTCAAAGAAAACCTATCATGGTTAAAATCGTATCTAGGGCTATAGACTTGCACGACCTTGTCCGCTCAAATGTTTGTGGGCCGATGCAGAGAAAATCTATGGGTGCTTTACTTTCTCGCATTTATTATTGACCTTAAAAGTGGCTATAACATGATAGTGTGAAGTGCCATTTTCAAGAGTATCATCATCTATCTGCGCAACGTACTAGGTGTGCTCTCAAAATCCTTAGCTTCGACAATGGCTAGGAGTATTACTCAAATAAGTTTCAAAATTACTGTTAGTTTTACTGTATCTAGCACATTTCCACCGTTCCACACTCACTGGATAAGCTAAAATTCACACTCTTGTTCAAGCAGCCATTGGAGCGCCTAAGGTTATTTCTATGCTTCTTATCTTTGTCATCTTGTGAGGAACCACAGGTGCCAGAAAAGGCGTTTGCACATAGGTGCAAAAGGTGAGCATGTAGTTGTTGAACCCAGGACCTCGTCTTCACCACTGTGAGCACCTAACACTACACTAGCATGCTTGCTTGGTCACATGTGTGGAGAGTTGTTGCACTTATTTGCAACAACTGCAGTTCCTGTGGAGCTATGCTTTATAGTTCTAGTCTTGATCCAACCACCTATTGGAGTGAAGTTGTCGGAATGACCTGTTACTTTCAAAATGTTGCCTCTCGGGCAAGCATGCAAGAACACAGTCCTCATGAACGATGGACAAGGTGATGACCAACCTTACACCATTTGCATGTTTTTGTGTGTGATTGCCCATGTACCTATGCAGTTTGATGAAAGTTTGATGAAAGTTTAACTAGCCTCAATGCTACATGTTCATTGGCTAGAAAACCCCACACAATGCTATGGCATATCGTTTATACAACCTGCACATGCACATGGTAATTTATGCCTATGTATGGTGGTATAATGGTATTTAAGAGAAATGGACCTTGGTGGCTGCTACATTAAGAGGATCCATCTCAACTAGATGAGGCGGTCATGATCGTTGAAGATATGGTAGCTGGTCCTTACTAGATAATGGCTCTCCCTCAAGTGCCACATGTACCATCTCCACTACCATAGCCACCACCCATGGAACCTGATACTCTCACAATGCACAATCAAAGCATAGATGGCTTTGATCAATTGGCTTCACATGCTCCCAATCATGTGCACTGGTAGGTGGACCTACCCGAACTGTTCGTAGACTTGACCATCTCATCAGCTAATAAGAGGACGTCCCCATATACTATCTACAACGGCTTCCTAGCAATGTGTAGAGGGTATAGAAATAAATCTCTACTGAGCCTCTGTGAGACCCTCCTTCACATGGAGGTGTAGGGGATGCTAGAGGATACTCAGCAAAACATCTTCCCCAACCAGCAAATGGGGCAAAAGAGAGAGCGACTAATTACATTGAAGGGAGCTCGACATGCATTGAACTGAGCATAGTCCAGCTACTTAATGAGCTCGTAACTGATGGCAGGATAGGCCGAGTTTGGGGACCGTTTGGTTTGACCTCCACACCTTCTTCACCTTACTGGAAGGAGGAATATGGGCATGGCCTCTTAGGGCACTTACACACTACCCCTCCCTACCCAAGCAGTGCCCACTTTGTGGGCGGGGAAGAGACACACCTTGTTTTGCATCCCCTTCCACACCACCACTAGCATTTGTTAGTAGTGATTCACATTGATCCCATCACTTCATGCTCAGATCCCAATGTGATTGGCTTGGTAGTCTTGCAGACAAATTTGGTCGAGGGAGCTCCCCTGCACATTTTAGAATGAAAAGAGAGCACAAAAATCATTGCTCTTTTGTCTCTGATTGGTCCTTTCACATGTCCACACCTTGGTGTGTAACCACCCTAAGAGTCTTGTAATGACCAACCAACTTCACCAATCTCCTCATCACCAAAGCATCAATGGGTGAGATCAGCCCCATGTCCTCTTTCACCTCACCCCCTATACAAACCATGAAAATTAGAGTAGAACCTCATCGTTACCAGTGCTCTAGACAAGGTAAGCCTCCCCCTTTCCTCTATGACCCTAGATTCTCTTTCTTAACTGTGATTTCTCGAGCCACTTATTTGACCCTTCCATTCCATTAAACCGGCTGTGGAAGGCTCAAACTTGATGATCATGTGCCCCTGCATGACACAATAATTTCACCCTAGTGACATCATTGAAGAGCAATAATAGACGAGGAGATTGTGTTGCTTAAACACAATCAAGCTTGGTTGTTGGTGAGCCTTCAATGATGAGCTGCCAGGTCTTTGGCTGCAAATGGCTCCGTAAGTGCAAGTACAACACACATGGCATGCTCTCTCATTACAAGGCCCTCCTTGTGGCTTGTGGTTTTACTCCAATCCCTAGAGTGGATTACACGAAAGGATATGCAATGATCTAGATGATGATCACCCTCGGCACCCATTATGGCTTGCACCTTCACCAGATGGATGTGAAAATATCATTCCTCAATGACATGGTCGAGGCAGAGGAACAGGTGTATATGGAGCAACCTTCATGCTATGTGAAGTGGAACGATGAGCATATATTCTATTCTCTTGTTAAAAATCTTTACAAGGAAATGGATCCCATATATTTGGAGCAAGCATCTGCAATTGTTCTTTTCCAATTTCTCACCAGTAATCACCGATGCATTTACATTTCTTTTAGCCATCTCTTTGTATATGCAATACTTCCAAAAGCGTTCTTCCCTCAAAGAACAACTACTATCTACTCCACAAATCTATGTCTATAAACTGACACAACCTGCCTATCTTCTAGTCATAAGGCATATCAGACCCTGTTCTGACTGAGCATAAACAATGCAAATATGACTGCCCCAACCTTGGGCATATGTTCTCCAAACAATTCTTGTGCATCTAGTAACTTCTCTTGTTGAGCATATATTAAGCATGCACCTTTTCCTTAACAGATGCACATGCAAACATAAATCTTACTTCAAAAAAATGTCCACTGTGTATCATATGACACGTACAAGAAAACTTCACTCCCCCAATTTCATTTCCCACATTACTTGTTGTAGCATAAATGAATTAAAATTTGTGGAGGATATTTAAAGGAGATATGTACCTATTGTTTGTTATAGCATATGCTGTCTTCAAATAAAACAGCTTTGTTGTGCGACACATAGAGACATGTTATACTTATAGAATCATATCTGTAACCACATAATCTTGTAGAAAATTTTGTGCTCTTCGATTAGAGCACTAGAACTCCTCAAACAAACAACAAATGCAAAAGTTATGAAGAAAATAGTGAACTGTTGTCAAATTGTCCACAGCGACAACATTTGTAAATTCCACTTTGTACGAAGCAACTTATGGCCGACTTGTTGATGCTTCCAGATAGTCAAAGGAGATGCAGGACCTGGTTTAGAACCATCTGAGTGTTGTAGAAACTCTGAAAATCTCTCTGTAGAGGATGAATTCAAAAAATAACATGTTCTTGAGTTGAGACTAGTGAGAATACAGCTTGCATCACTACAAGACACTGTTGCCATACACGCGTTCGATACACGCGATAAGTTACGAGCGCGTGTATGGTCGTGCATGTATATGAGTAGTATCAGGTGCGTGTATATTGGCATCTAAATTCGTGTGTATACTGGTTTCAGAAATGCTTGTAACAAAGCATGTATATAAGCGTAATAAAATCTATTTTTTACATGCAATTATACACGCTTTATTACACGCGATAAGAGAGAACTTTATTAAGAAAAACTCCATTCCTTTACAAAATTATAAACCATTTTCTTTAAACCATCTCATAGTACATTACAATATATATCATTACACAATCCCACTACATGCATTTACAACAATGTAACATATTCAAAAATAAATCATGAGATGATAATTAAAAGACAACATATACAATAGAAATGTCATCAATTTAGAACGATACAGTGATGGATTGGTTAGGGTTCAATCTCATCTTCAATAAGATCCATCCTTGCCAAATGATCAACATCAATATCCACTTGATCAATTTGTAAGGCTACGATTAAATTTATTCCACTATCGATATTCTGTCCATTGATAATGGTACTGATGCCCTGATCATCCTCATCAACATCACCATATCCTCAATGGTAGGGTCATCCTCATGATCATGAGAAATGGCACGCTCATTCTCATTATCATGATCATCTCTAATTTCTTGATCATCGATCACAACATCTTCATTGGCATGTTCGACATCATCTTCATCATGCCCTGTTAGCATATAAAGCAACATATGTTGCACATGTTGTTTCTATCGGTGTAACCTCTGCTCCAAAAGGTGGATCGCTCGAATCTGTATGTCGAGTAAGAAACCACAATTTGGTTCAAAAGTAAAGATCTATATAGGGGAAGGAACTTCCAACTTCACAGTCAATCCTAAGATGGTTAACTAATTGTGCACCTACCCCACATGCGTTAGTGTTGTGGTTGGTGGCAACACAGATCTTCCATTCTTACTTCAAGTGGCATGGGTTTGAACACTGGGTGCAGTAGATCCTGGGGTAGGATCTGATGGGCATCCCGGCTCTAGTCAATTTTGCCAAGGTGCCGATGAGCCGATCATCATTAGGGCATTTGGCGGTATTTTTTCCTTTCCTTTTACTGGCTTTGACGTGCAATTATAATGAAATGTCCTTGGAGATTGAAAATGTACATACTAAAATTTCCATGCCTTCATGTAGGTCTTCAAACAAGTGGGTATCATGCTTGTCCTATATGTGGTGATCGGTTGGAGGCATGCCACTTGAGACATCTAAAGACAATGGTTCATGAAGGGAACAACTGTAACCTCCCGAACCACCTCCATTGAAAGAGAGTGATTGGCTTGAGTCTTGGCAAGCGAATGGAGAGCGTCCTCCACCAAGTATGAAGCAGATATCGATCTATCTTAAGCTTCCTTATTGGGGTGAATTATAGATCAATCACCTACTAGATCCCATGCACATCTTCAAGAATGTGGGGGCATCTCTTTGGGCACATTTGGGATACTTGCACCCATGTGATCCTCGCACCCATGTGATCCTCCTTGACTTGGCGTTAGTTCTTTGTTGGAAGAGGGGAGATTTGTGGCGACGGAGAGGAAAGATGGATTTTGGAAATGGTTTTTAGAGTAGCTGGCAGGTTATGTGTTAGGTATGACATGTGGTCGTGTGTAGAAGCATGTGAAGTTCGCGTGTATAATTAGCTAGCTACATTCATAGACGCGATTTTACACCGCTAGACGCACTGTTACATGCAATTTGATATAGTGTAGACGTGTTGTTACACGTGATTTGACACAGTGTACATGCGAGTATACATGCAATACATAGATTTTTTATACTTTCATTAAAAACTAATTATGATTATGTGTTTGCTCTTTTGTACACAGGATGTCATCGACCTCCTCAAGCAGTTTTGGTGAGGATGAGACAATGCATCATTGTAATCATGATGTGTGGTTGGGACAAAGGATCAAGTGTATGTGTAATCGATGTCAAGGATGCATTGTACGAGCACGTCGAATTACCTTGAATCACATCTCCATGTATGGAGAATGGAATCAAACAGGTTTAGAGGTGAGATGTAAATTGATAGTATCCAAATGACTCATGGTGTCCAAATTAATGGAGTTGTAATATATATACTCTAATTGAAGCAGGATGTAGTACCACACCCTAATTTGGTGCCCTACGCTCGGCGAGAGCATGCAAAGCATCGACAAGATGATGCTGGAGCTTTGGGATCTATTTTTAGAGATGAGTGGGAAAGGGATGACAATAGTCTTGCACCCCACGAAGTTGTGGAAGAGGAAGTGTTTGATGATATGGTGCGGTATCTTTTTAGGGATGATCCCAAAGGTATGGACGACGATGATATGGAACAAGAGCATCTTTACAAGGCTTCATCGACACTAGTATTTGAAGGGTGCACATTCTCTATTTTATGTGCTTCACTTGAACTACTCAATCTAAAAACAGTTTATGGATGGAGCAATGCAAGTCTTAACGCATTATTGAAGTAAGCATTCTAACTTGCAAATTTGAATTAGTGGTTAAGGGTTTAGGGTCTAGGGTTTAGGGTTTAGGGTTTAGGGCTAATTGATGATATTGGATGCAGGCTATTATCAAACATGCTTCCAAAGGGGAATAGACTACCCACCTCAAGAGACATAGCGAGGTTCTATGTGACATCTCTTGGAGTATTGGATTATGATCGCATACATGCATGTGTCAATGATTGCGTTCTCTTTTGTGGGATGCATAAGGAGGCTCGACATTGTCCCACTTGTGGTGAAGCAAGGTATAGAATAGATGTGAAGAGTTTTGATGTACCTCGTAAAGTCTTGCGACGCTTTCCTATAATTCCTAGCATCAAACACATGTTCAAGTGCAAATCCATAGCAGAGCTCATGTCATGGCATTCCTCACATCGATTGGATGATGGCATGTGGAGAATTCCCGTAGACACTCCTGCTTGGAAGCATATTGAAGGTGAGTGGCCCAGCTTTACAATAGAGCCCAAAAACTTGAGACGGCCTAGGTATGGATGCAGTGAATCCATTTCATTTCAAAAGCACTGCATAAAGCATGTGGCCAATTGTGTTGGTGAATTACAACATTCCACCATCAATGGTGATCAAGAAGGGACATCTTATGTTATCCCTTCTAATTCCAGGGAAACATGAAGTCAAGCACATGGATGTTTATCTCGAACCGTTGATTGATGAGTTGGTGTTGACTCTGTGCCAACATGAACTTATGAAGAAAGAGAAGGTGATACAACTTTGTGATACAACTTTGTGTTACAACTTTGTGTTACAACTTCTAGACACAACTTTGTGTTACAACTTTGTTTTACAACTTTGTGACACAACTTTGTGTTACGACTTTGTGTTACGACTTTGTGTAACAACTTTGTGTAACAACTTTGTGTAACAACTTTGTGTTACAAATTCTACATGTAGAGAGAGAAGGTGTTACAAATTTGTGTTACAACTTTGTGATACAACTTTGTGTTACAACTTTGTGATACGACTTTGTGTTACATGCAGAGAGAGAAGCTCTCCAACTTGTATAAATACCCCATAATGGAATGAAGCCCACACTCTTGGGACATTGTGTTGAGTCTACATTGGTATTCCAAGCATTTGTCTCAAGTGTCCATGCTTCCTTGCACTGCACGTCCAAAAGCATGTCCTAACCTTGCAACCCTTCTCCCCTCTCCTCCAACCCTGCAACCCACCCTCTCCCTCTCCTCCTCCTCCCTCCTCCTCCTTCCTCCTTCTCCTCCTCCTCCCTCCTCCTCCTCCTCCTCCTCTTCCCTCCTCCTCCTCCTCCTCTCTCCTCCCCCTTCCTCCTCCTCTTTCCTCCTCCTCCTTCCTCCTCTCTCTTCTTTCACCCATGCTCGTACACCTTCTTCCTCTCCCACTCCTATGCTTTCCTAAACCCTTAAACTCCATGATCCACGAGGGAGACGAGTTCTCCACCATGTACTCTACTCTGAACCTTGGATCCTCCTTCTAACCCTGGACTCCTTCTAAACCTTGGAACCTCCTTCTAAACCCTCGAACTCTTTCTGAACCCTGGAACCTCCTTCTGAACCCTGGAACCTCCTTCTGAACCCTGGAACTCCTTCTGAACCCTGGAACTCTTTCTAAACCCTGGAACTTCCTTCTGAACCCTTAAACTCCTCCTAAACCCTACAACCCCCAATGAAGGCGAAAGCCTTCATTACCTCAACAAAGATGGTTTACGTGCCTTTTACACATGCTTACACTTTGTTTGCTTACCACACTTAAGCCTACGTCTCTCACTGGAACACGACTCGAGGTCCTAAGCTACACATATACTACAACCGACAATCCTAATATATCTGTAGGTGACAAAAAGCCTCGGAACCCTGCAACATAGAATACCCAGCTCTTCCTACGAAAGCAGTAGGAAAGAGCCAACATTTGGCGCCGCTGCCGGGGAGACTAGCATCTCAAGTAGCGAGTAAACATGCGTAGGTAGGTGTAAAACAAGTCACTACTTCAAACTTTCATGCACATACCACTCAAGGGCAAGGAGAGTAAATTTTTTTTTTTCCAAATCTAGCCAAACATATCAACCCCAAACATCCACTTTGGGTTACTACCTTAAGAAATTTTCTTAATTTCTTAAATAAAAGCCACATGATGTACAATTAGGCTAGGTAGTGGACACGGTTGCGTAGAGCTTTCAATTACGATCATTTTACCTTTTTACAGAAAGGCAAACTGAGCTCTCCATACAGAGTTATGGCTCGGGAAGAGTTTAGGGTTAAACCCTAAACCTAAACCCTAAACCTAAAATCCAAACCTATAAAAACCTACTCCACCCCCCCTCATTCTTCATCTTTCACTTTTTGCCTCCATTCTCTTCCTCCTTCCGAGCCCCACGCAAGACACTCCTCCCTCTCCATCGACCGCCCCCTTACTCCTATCCTCGCCATGTAAGTGACATCGAGCCCTTCTCGCAGCGATGACCTAGCCTTCAACCCACCGTCCATTGTTCCGCGACTTGGACGTTACATCGAGAAAGACTTGGAGAGCGATCAGGTGATCACCTCTCCCTGCTTTTCGCTTTCAGTTTTTAAAGTTTTTTTTTTTTTTTCCTCTTTCTTCCCCCTTACCCCTCCATCCCCCTCCCCCTTCATCTCCACCACCACCTCCCCCTCTCCCCCTTTCCCCCTCCCCCTCCACCACCTCCCCCCTCTCCCCCTTTCCCCCTCCCCCTCCACCACCCCCTCCACCACCTCCCCCCTCCCCCTCCCCCTCCACCACCACCTCCCCCCTCCCCCTCCCTCTTCATCTCCACCTCCCCCTCTCCCCCTCCTCCTCTCCCCCTCCCCCCTTCCCCCCTCCCCCTCCCCCATCCCCCTCTTTCACCTTTCTCTCTCCTCTCTCCCCCTCGTTCTCTCCCCCAGCCCCTCTCTCACTCCCTCTCTCCTCTCTCCCCCTCGTTCCCTCTCCCACCCCCTCTCTCACTCCCTCTCTCCTCTCTCCCCCTCGTTCTCACCCCGCCCCCTCTCCTCTCTCTCACGCTTACCCCCTCCCCCCCCTTACCCCCCCTCTCCCCTCTCTGCGACCCCCCACCCCGCCTGCGGCGGCGCTCCGCAGAGCCGCCGCCGCCCCGTGGCGGCGCGCACCGCGCCACCCTCGCCGCAGCCCAGCGCCGCCTCGTGGCGGCGCGCACGCTCGCAGCCCCACGCCCCCCCGCTCGCACCACCCTCGCAGCCCAACGCCCCCCCGCCCGCGCCGCCCCGCGCCCCTCTGCCCGCGCCACCCCCGCCCGCACTCACCCTGCCCCCTCTCCTCTCTCACCCCCCGCCCTCCCCCGCCACCCCCCTCGCACGTTCCCCCCCCGAGTCACCCCCCGCCCCCCTCTCCTCTCTCACCCCCTGCCCTCCCCCGCCACCCCCCGCCACCCCCTCGCACGCCCCTTCCACCCCCCCTGCGCCACCCCCGCCCCCCTCGCACGCCCCTTTCCCCCCCCCTGCGCCATTCCCCGCCACCCCCCCCTCGCACGCCCCCCCCTGCGCCACCCCCGCCCCCCCTCGCACGCCCCTTTCCCCCCCCTGCGCCACCCCCCGCCCCCCTCGCACCCCCTGCCCCCCCCGCGCGCCGCCCCCGCCCTCCCACGCCGCGTCAACCCCCCCCCTCCGGGCGCCGCCGCCGGGCAGCCCCCCACCTCACCAAACCAACAAAAAAAAAAAAAAACCACACAAACTAAACCTAACCTAAAATTAACTCTAGGGTTAGTTTAACCATAGTTAGGTTAGTACTAACTACAGTTAGGTTAGGTTAGTTAACCCTAGGTTAGTTAGTTAACCTCAGTTAGATCAGCTACTTAGGTTTGGTTAGTAGTAACTGAGGTTGAGTAGTTTAGTTAATCCTCAGTTAGGTTAGACTAACTCTTCAGTTAATATCTAACTACAGTTAGTTTAACCTCCCAGTTACAGTAACTAGGAGGACCTCGGTTGGTTAGTCTAACTAGAGTCACTTGGTTTCAACCCCTCGGTTGGACTTAAAGTCCATTCACACCACCATTAGGACCCCCCAAAACGCCAAATATTACCCCTCGTTTAACCCTTCGAAACTCATCCGTTTGGGACCCAAATTGAACCCCGTTTGAACCCAGATTTCACACACGGAAACACCACGTTACGGGGTATTTTTCCAGCCCATTGCACACCATTTCGGCATCCCTAGCACACGTTCATTCGCGCCCCCGTGTGGGCCTCATTTTGCATTAATTCACTCGTATTTTCACGCCGCGACCTCCGATTAACGATCCGTCTGCACCGGCACATTTCCCTACACACGTAGGACAATCTTAGGCACATTATTAACACGACGGTCCCTACACAAACTAACACCACTCTAACTCTCCTAACAGCCCCACCTCCACACCCACCCTTGGGGTAGCGATACCCTTGGCAAATCACGCACCATCTGCATGCAGTTACGTTCCGGCCAACGACTTCGACTCCATCGCTCGCCCAATCCGCAACTAACTCCACTACAACAACCGCCCCCGCCAATCCTCTACCCCGAATCCCCCCCTGAGATTCAACAACTTCCTTTAACTCCTCCTCGCCCCAACATGGTTGGACGTCGTCCTGAGCATGATGGGGATATCGAGCTCGATGCCGAGGCTGACAACTTCTTCAATCAATGAAATCACAACAATCACGGCCGACGCCCCTTGGGAAAACTGGAACTTCCCAAATATAATGGTAGGGGAGACCCAACTCGCTTCCTCCAGCATTTTGATGCCGCATGTCGAGCAGGTGGTGATCAATCCCATGAAACTAAGGTGGCTTGGTTTCCAATGGCCTTAACTGATGAGGCATCGGAATGGTACCTCGACCTTCTCGTGGAAGAACGTGCCACATGGGACCTACTTCAAACCGAATTCAAACGTCGCTTTCAAATGGAGAGGCTACAAGATGATCCCGCTCTCCAACTCAGCAAGATCGAACAAGGCTGGAGGGAAGATGTACACACATACCTGGGAAAGATGAAGAGATTGATTGCCAAATGTGACCCACGCCCAGATGCAAAGTACCTCACGGCATGGTTCATAGCAGGTCTAAGAAAGAAAATCCGCAAGGATATGAAAAAGATAAGTAGCTATGAAACATTCAGTGCTGCTCATGCGGCAGCCATTGACATCGAAGATGGCATGACAGATTCAGACACTAGCAGTGATGATGCCAGATCAAATACACGAGATAAGCGCTCGAAAAAAGGTAAATCAAAGGACACTGCCGAAACATCCAATGAAGATCGCCTCGAGGCCATGACCTTGAAGCTGAAAGAAGATATGATGCAGGCCATGGATCAAAAACTTCACTTGTCTCAGCCGCCAACTCAAACATATCCACGGCGAGAAAATGTCTGGTGCCCACACTGCTTGGCAAATCATACAGCAAATGAATGCCAGTCCTAAGAGCAAGAATCACTGCACAAGCAAATCCACCGCCACGGTTGTGGTGCCATATCTGTGTCATCGGCGGCCATGATGAGACCAGTTGCATCTTCAACATGCGCAACAATCCGCCTCGACCACCACAATACCAAGCGGCACCCATGCCAGTATACAGGCAACCGGCACTTGCACAAGCACCACCAGCTTCGAGGTTAAATCCTGTTCCCGTTCGGACACAAGTCCCACAACTACTCAGGAATCCGAATCCACGACCATATCCAAGAGCACCTAATCCAGCTCCTCAGGCAGTTCCCATACATCAATTACAAGCCGAGGAAGTAGACTCGCTATTTGAGTATGAAGCAGAGTACCCAGTGTACTATGTAGAAGGTGCAGAGGGTCTAATACCAGTCTATGCAAATCAAGTGCGGCCCAACACATTTCGAGCACCAATCAAGTGTTACGGTTGTGGAGAAAATCATAGGATCGCAGAGTGCCCTCATCGTGGTAGCCCCGCTACTTTCCAACCACTTTGCAGAGATTGTGGCATAGGACATGCCTGTATGGATTGTCCCATGAAAAATAAGGTCCCAGAACAAACAGAGGTTAAGCCTGACATCCCCATCGGCATCATTGGGGTGGACCATCAAAGTCTGGGCCCGGCAAGTCTAAGGTCACAGCCTATCAATGTAATTACACGCCAACAGAAAGAGGCCACAAAGGACCCTATCATTCCAATCCAACCGAAGCGACTTCTGAGAAAGAAAGCACAAGTGCCTCCACCTCCGCCAAGCAATGAGCAGCCGAGCTCATCCACATCCACTCCCGAGCCTCGAATACAAGAAGCTCCATTCCCGAATGCAGAGGTGGAGAAGGCTCGTTTTCAGGTACTTCAGCAATGGGTCCAAAATGAACAAGCTCAATTTGAGGCTCAGAAACAAGCTCAAGACCCAATCCATGACTTGGCCCCACAAAGTATTGATACTGTACTTGAGCCTTTGTTCCAACAACAGACTCCACAATAGAATGTCCCGCCACGTCAACTTGAAGGAGCTGCACTCTCTAGCATCCTGAGTTGCCCTGTGTCAATTCCCATCGGAATCCTCTTACGAAATTGCCCCAATCTCTAGGAGAGTTTCAAAGGATGGATTGAACTCGCAAATCCCCCTCCACCTATGAACGACATTGATGATATCCCTGTGCGGATGGGTGAGAGAGATGACATACGCAACATCATTGTGCCTTTAATCCACAAAGCATATAATGAAGTCCAAGCCATAGTGGATGGTGGAGCAGGTGTCAATGTCCTATCAAAGGAGCTTTACGACGAATGGGGTCTCCCACCAATGCAAAAGGCTAATTTCAACATACGCCTTGCCGATGATTCACGGGCTAAACCCTTGGGAGTAGTGAATGGCATGTCCACAAACATCGCAGGAGTCCGCTTTTCCCTTCAATTCACAATCTTGGATCTCCCGAAAAAATCCTATCAAATCTTACTAGGACGTCCTTGGTTACGGGAAGCATCAGTCCTCCATGACTGGGGCACTAATAGATTGACAATCCAGAATCGAGACACTGCAGTCAGGGTGAATGTGGAGACAGGAGTTATTAAACCAATTGTTCCTAGAGCATTGGATGACACATCTTCCACGACAATCTCGAGCAAATCAGATCCCTTGCAACAGCATGCCATAGCAGGTGACTCACAAAGCAATGTCAATAACTGGATACAAACATTGGCAACCATCGACAACTGCCATTCATTAGACCCCATCTTCTCACAGATAGATGTTAACGCACTACAGGTCGATCCTCCACCGACACATGAAGAACAAATCGATCTAGAGATGCCATTCTTTATGGCTGATCTCGAATGGGATAATGAACCTGAAGAAGGTAACCATACCAATGATGACTCAGATTTTCCTTGGGACCTTGAAACAGAGGCTGCGAATGCTGAAATTGAAGATCAAATCTTTGATAATGACCTAGCCATTCTCCATGCCCTAATGGCAGTTGAGCTCCCAAAAGTTGAACCTCCATAGTTGAATAACAGCAGAAGATCCCGCAAGAAAGCTGCAGGAGGAAATCACAGAAGAGCCAAGGCCGAGCACTTCAATGAATTCGAACGAGTCCAAACACGGATTGTGGAATTGTATCTTGCAAAGGCAGTCCCCTCAAAGTCAAAACCACCACCTCTTGAATGGTCCCCTGAGGGACTGGAAGGAGTATGTGCAGCACATGAACCCTTACTTGGAAACACCTTACCAGTGGAAAAGTTACCCCACAGTTCCCAACGTAAGAAGTTTCGGAAATATAAGCCACATGTTCGGATGAAGCTCGATCAAGAGACTTCAGAAAAAGAAAGGAAAGAAGAGCCTAACAAATTACTAAATGCAACTATGCCACCCAGTACTCATGACACATCTCAGGCTAGTTCAACCCCATCAGAGGCCGATCTTCGAGAAGTGCCGGAATACTTTAAGAATTATACAAGTGGCAGTGCACCAATAGCAATGCCAAGACCAATCAGAGAATCTGAAGTTCAAGAAACCGATAGCATTGGAGAAACTCCAATCTATGAGGGACCGGCAAAAACACGCACAATAAACCTCGCCCTTGAAGGGGAGGAAGAAAAATTGGTTTTCATTGGGAAACAGCTCCGTCAAGAAGATGAAATCAAACTCAAAGACCTCCTAATGGAATACCGTGACTGCCTAGCATGGTCATACAAAGAGATGAAAGGAATTTCACCAGAAGTGGCAGTGCACACGATACCTATAAGGGAAGGTGCTCGCCCTAAGGTATGTGGACCTTATCGCACAAATCCTAAATATGGCACCATGGTTTATGACGAGCTGGAAAAACTCCTAGATGCCGGATTCATCTACGAGATAGAGCACACTGATTGGGTTTCACCCATTGTCATTGTGCCTAAACGCAACAAGAAGCTCAGAATATGCGTGAACTTGAAAAATGTGAATGCCGCCACAATTAGGGATCACTACCCCCTACCCTTAACAGAAACAGTGTTGGAAAAGGTGGCAGGATCCGAAATTTATAGCTTCTTGGATGGCTTCAGTGGCTATAACCAAGTACAAATTGCTCCTCAAGACCAATCAAAAACAGCATTTGCTACAGAATGGGGTATTTTTGCATATAGAGTCATGCCATTCGGCCTTTGTAATGCCCCAGCCACATTCCAGCGAGTCATGTTCACAGCTTTCAAGTCATTTTTGAATAAGTTTTTACAGGTGTTCTTGGATGATTTGTGCATCCATTCAACCAAACAGGACCACTTCAAATGTCTGGAAGAAGTGCTAATCAAATGCAGGGAGTATGGCATCTCCCTAAATCCAACAAAATGCCAGTTCATGGTCACCCACAGAGTTGTTTTGGGACACATCGTCTCTCAACATGGGATTGCAACTGACATGGACAAAATCAAAATCATCATGGAATTGCCTCCTCCTACAAATTCCAAAGGTGTACAGGTCTTTATGGGACATGCCGGCTATTATAGAAGATTTATATTGCGGTATGCCATGATAGCTAGACCACTTTACAAATTATTAGTGGAGTTCTTATGGACCGAAGAGTGCGACCAAGCCTTTGAGCTTTTAAAGTGGCGCCTAATCACAGCACCCATCCTTATATCTCCCAATTGGGATATTGATTTTCATGTTCATACTGATGGATCCTAGTATGCAATTGGGAGTGTGCTTTGTCAACCTGGTGAACATAAGAAAGACTACCCCGTCTACTTCGCCAGTCGACAACTCAATGATGCAGAGATCAACTATACAACCACAGAAAGAGAAGCCCTAGCAATGGTGTATAGTGTAAAGAAATTTCGGCACTATCTACTCGCAAATGATTTTGTCTTCTACACCGACCATCAAGCCTTGCTTTATCTTGTGAACCGTCCGTGTACCACAGGAAGAATCACCAGATGGCTCCTCTTGCTGCAAGAATTCAACTTCAAAATCGTGGTCCGCAAAGGTGCCCAACACTACATTGCCGATCACATGTCTCGAGTCAAGACAGGAGAAGAAGCCATTGGAGTAGAAGACGATTTACCAGATGCCACACTATTTCAAATAGATGCTGTTCCAGAATGGTGTGGAGATATCATTGGGTACTTGATGGCAGGAAGACCACCCCCTGACATGAAAGCAGTAGATGCCAGAAAATTGATTCTAAAAGCTGCACCCTATCAACTCATTGCAGGACAACTATACAAGATGGGCAAGGACCAGATATTAAGAAGATGTGTAATGCCTCATGAGATCCTGCCAATCCTGAGTGAAGTCCATGAAGGCATTGCAGGAGGACACTTCCAAGGGAAAGCCATAGCAAGAAAAGTTCTCCTCGCAGGCTACTGGTGGCCAACACTGTGGGCAGATGCCTATGAATATGTAAAAGGCTGTGATGTATGCCAACGAACTATTAAACCACAACACAAAGACTTCAATCCCCTAACAACAGTTGTTGCACAACAACCATTTGAAAAATGGGGGATTGATTATGTGGGTCCCATACATCCAGCAGCAAAAGGAACACAGGCACGCTACATCATTGTGGTCACTGATTACTTTACAAAATGGGCTGAAGCTAAAGCAGTCAGAAAGGCAGATGCCAAAAGCACAGCAAGATTCTTGTACGAACATGTGATCACCCGATTCGGATGCCCCCTTGAAATTGTGTCGGATAGAGGCACACATTTTGTCAATGAGGTAATCCAAGAACTCTTGTCTGGCTTCATGGTCATCCATAGAAAAAGCACACCCTACTACCCCCAAGGGAATGGACTAGCAGAATCCACAAACAAAATCATATGCAATATCCTCACCAAGGTAGTAGAACCACAGCGTTCTGATTGGGCAGAGAAACTGAATGCAGCCTTATGGGCATACAGAACCACATTCAAGGTCAGTACAGGGAACACACCTTTTCAATTGGTGTACGGCCTTGAAGCCGTGGTCCCACTCGAGTTTGTAATACCAAGTCTACGCATCGCAATACAGGAACGCATGGGTGATCATGAGTCCTTGAAAGAAAGGCTCTGTCAGTTGGAAAAGCATACAGAGACAAGACTAGTCGCTTATCATGCCATGACAACAGAAAAACGTCGAAGAAAGGCATGGTTTGACAGGAATCTAAAAGCTAAAGACATCAAGGAAGGCGACTTAGTCCTGTTATACAATGCCAAAGTACACAAGGGAAAACTGAAGTATCTAGGTCAAGGACCCTACCGAGTACAAAAGATGAAGCCCATCGGAGCTGTGCTACTTGAAACACTAGATGGAGTCCAATTCAACACAACAATAAACGGGAGCCGACTGAAGCGCTACTACATCAACACGCGAGCCATCCCCGACAAAAACAAAGATTTGGGAAACCAAGTCTTCCTTAGTTAGGATTAGATTGTATCACAAGCACTCACTCACATATGCACCTTTTTGCACATATAGTTTGCACTAGATTGTTACACGCACACTCACTGCATACGCACATTTTTTGCACATTAGGGATGTTTGAATCTTAGTTTCCCTATCAAATCCCACACATAAGCATATAGTTAGACACATCACATGCACTCACATGATTTTGCATAGGCACATAATAGATTGCATAAAAAATAGTACCACACACTTTCATTCCATACTCTCAAAGCATGCAATGAATTCACACGCAGTACACGAAGCTATGCCAAAACTCAAGATGAATTGGCAACAGAGTCTGCAGCCTCCGCAACGAGACCCCCGCCAAACATCACAGCCGTCTCCTATATGCAAAAATATCAAACTTGCATACTAATTATCTACAAGCTCAATGCTACGGGTGCAATCGCATCCAACATGTATGCAAGATAGCAAGAAATGACAGCCTCAACAACGAGACCCCCGCCAAACCTCTTTCCAAGAAGATTCGATGGCAGTGTCCACAACCTCAGCAACGAGATCCCCTCTGACATTCATAGTCATCTACCCCTCCTTAAGTGGAGATAAGCTTCTTGACCAACATCCTTTTATACCAATCCTCCACAACGAGACCCCCGCTAAACCTCTTCCCAAGAAGATTCGATGGCAGCGTCCGCAACCTCAGCAACGAGATCCCCTCTGGCAATCATAGTCATCTACCCCTCCTTAACAGGAGATCAGTTTCTTGACTATTGACTACAAATTGTGTGGTGCAAAAGAATTACAGCAGGAACGACTCGCATACCACAAGCTAAATAGCCATTGAATTACGCACATGGCATCCCAACTCTGAAATCAAAATAAGCCATAACCCGAGGACGGGTAATAAAATGGATCCGGGAGTATGTTGACTCTGTGCCAACATGAACTTATGAAGAAAGAGAAGGTGATACAACTTTGTGATACAACTTTGTGTTACAACTTTGTGTTACAACTTCTAGACATAACTTTGTGTTACAACTTTGTGTTACAACTTTGTGACACAACTTTGTGTTACGACTTTGTGTTACGACTTTGTGTAACAACTTTGTGTAACAACTTTGTGTTACAACTTTGTGTTACAACTTCTACATGTAGAGAGAGAAGGTGTTACAACTTTGTGTTACAACTTTGTGATACAACTTTGTGTTACAACTTTGTGATACGACTTTGTGTTACATGCAGAGAGAGAAGCTCTCCAACTTGTATAAATACCCCATAATGGAATGAAGCCCACACTCTTGGGACATTGTGTTGAGTCTACATTGGTATTCCAAGCATTTGTCTCAAGTGTCCATGCTTCCTTGCACTGCACGTCCAAAAGCATGTCCTAACCTTGCAACCCTTCTCCCCTCTCCTCCAACCCTGCAACCCACCCTCTCCCTCTCCTCCTCCTCCCTCCTCCTCCTTCCTCCTTCTCCTCCTCCTCCCTCCTCCTCCTCCTCCTCCTCCTCGCTCTTCCTCCTCCTCCTCTCTCCTCCCCCTTCCTCCTCCTCTTCCCTCCTCCTCCTTCCTCCTCTCTCTTCTTTCACCCATGCTCGTACACCTTCTTCCTCTCCCACTCCTATGCTTTCCTAAACCCTTAAACTCCATGATCCACTAGGGAGACGAGTTCTTCACCATGTACTCTACTCTGAACCTTGGATCCTCCTTCTAACCCTGGACTCCTTCTAAACCTTGGAACCTCCTTCTAAACCCTCGAACTCTTTCTGAACCCTGGAACCTCCTTCTGAACCCTGGAACCTCCTTCTGAACCCTGGAACTCCTTCTGAACCCTGGAACTCTTTCTAAACCCTGGAACTTCCTTCTGAACCCTTAAACTCCTCCTAAACCCTACAACCCCCAATGAAGGCGAAAGCCTTCATTACCTCAACAAAGATGGTTTACGTGCCTTTTACACATGCTTACACTTTGTTTGCTTACCACACTTAAGCCTACGTCTCTCACCGGAACACGACTCGAGGTCCTAAGCTACACATATACTACAATCGACAATCCTAATATATCTGTAGGTGACAAAAAGCCTCGGAACCCTGCAACATAGAATACCCAGCTCTTCCTACGAAAGCAGTAGGAAAGAGCCAACAGTTGGAGGAACTATGGAAAGGTGTTGCGGTGGTGGACATTAGTAGGCCTCTCTCCTCTTGACACTTCGACTTGAAAGCAGTGTTGATGTAGACAATGCATGACATTAGTAGGCCTCCCTACTCTAATGGCTATATTAATTATAACTATAGACTTTATTATTCCAACTTTTATTTATATTTTAACAGGTTTGAAAACATTGGGTAAACATGCAGGTCTTGTTTGTGGCCCTTCGTTAGTACGTGAGTATGCTAAATATGTTGCTAGTAAGAGTAACATTCCTCCACAAACACTTTGTGCAAAAGATTGGAAGCACATTTGGGAGTCTACAAATGTTCTTCCTCTAGATGCCATGAACAGGTATAGTAATGTTTTTCAATCTTGTTTTGTGTAGTCTCTAATTGGATTAAAGATCACCTAGAGAAATACCTTGTGTAGGTACTCCATTTTTTTTCGGCTACCATATTGGACCCATCTCAAGATCAACCATTTGCTTGATCCCATAAACATCTTCAAGAATGTGGCATCTGGTATTTGGGAACATGTTATTGGTAAACAAGACAATGTTAGCATACGGGAGGACTTGTAGGTCACAGGATGAATGCGTCAAGCTTGGCCACAAGAGGAGGGTGGGCACGTTCATCTTTTGTGTGCACCATGGATTATATCAAAGGAGGAGAAGCAGGTAAAGCAGGCCATCATCACTTTGCATAGTCCCATTGGATGCATGAGATCATTGAAGGGAGCCTTTACAACCACTAAGAAAAGAGGCGTTGAGCAACTATACAGGTTGAAGTCCCACGATTGGCACAAGATGCTCCAAGTAAGTGTTTTCCAAGTCTTGTACATTGAAATTAAATTTGGTAATGCCTCAAACCATATATAAATGTGCTCTTATGTGCACAATTCATACTACCTACTAGCATCGACCATTATGCAAACAAGAGTTTGAAAAAATGTATTTATAAGATGGGCGAGCTTGTAAGGTATGTAAAACCCATGTCAGATCACCCTTCATTATACCTGGCAAATTGAACATGCATGAGGTATAACATACTATTCATTTGTTTTTCAGATATGTTAGTTCCAAAGCAATTGATCCAGCCATGTTGGATGATGCGCGTGTTATGTGGAGTGGTTTGTTTGGTAGAGGAGACTTTTCCACGAACCATTCTCACAAGCCAACTATATCTCATTGTGCATTTGGTGGACGAAATTGCTTTATGTGGCACTGTGCATGCATGTTGGATGTTCTTCCTTCATGAAGACCTTAAAAGACTTTGCGAGGAAAAGTGCAAGGCCCGAAGGAAGCATGGCCAAGGGTTGGCTGATACAAGAGTCTCTTGTATATATTTCAAAATTTCTTGGTCAGGTGGATAGCACTTTGCCGCAACTATGGAGCAATGAAGAGGACTTGAGGATGACCTCTATTGTGCCTCAAGGAAAAGGACAAAGTAAAGTAATTAATAGAGCATTGATTGATGATCTCAATTTCACTTGCATCCTTAATAGTGATGTGACGAGCAGATTGGTTACAAGAAATTAGGATGCAAAGACAAAAAGGCAAGCAGAAAGAGCTCTCACATGGCTATCGTAAGGCGTACCCTAAGCATCTAGCAACACTTCTGAATGATATCCATGTTGATTGGTTGCATGAGGAAATGGAGAGAGCAGAGAGCGGCGAGGGGTTGCATATCACGACGGAAGAATGGGAGTATATGTTGAGAGATATGGTGCCATGAGCACTTGTAGAGCAAAGGTATGAGCAAAGGGTAAGCTGCCACATGGCATGGAGGAGATATCCCACATGTGAGCAAGCAAAATGGATGTAAGTACCCTCACCTATAAAAGGGAGGTTCATTTGAAGTAATTCAATCAAGCACTTTGCACTATCTCAAGATTCTCTTTATGAGTCCAAGCTAATCTATCTTGGAACCTAATTGACTTGAGATACATGTCATGAGCACTCTCTTCATCATGTTTCCACACAGGTTCCATCCACCTTAGAGTGCTCCATAGATCCTGAGGCACACATGTTTTGTCAGTATACACGAGGATGCATGTTAAAGGTACATAGAACTAATGTTTTGCATTAGTTGTAAGTGATTTGCTTTTAATATTTATTCACATTGCTTACACAAATATTGCTTCTATTTTGGTCTAGTGCACTATGTTCAATGCTATATGGTGTGAAGGCAGGCATTTTCGAACACAAAGAATTGATGAAAAGAGGAATACACAAGATTGCGGTGTCATTAGTAGCTTTGAGGGAGCCAATGAAAAAATGGATGATTATTGTGGCACAATCCAAGACATATTTAGGCTTGACTTTCGTCGCTTCTTTGTGTATGTTTTGCATGTCAAATGGCAAATGAACATGGTGGAAAAAGGGCCTAATGCAAGAATAAAACACCATGCAAGTGGCTATGTAACTATTGACTCTACAAAATTTTGGCAAACAAAGAAAGATAGGCTCGTATTGCCACAACAATGTGAGCAGGTATGCATTTTTTTACTAATGTGTTTCATGTACATATATATCTAAGCTCATGTATCCCTTGACTTTTGATATGGTAATTAATTATAGTATGTGTATTTGAGTAGGTTATCTATCTGCCAATGGTGCATGATATTAAATGGTGGTACATCATCCCTATTGCACCATGTTCCAAAGTGATGTATAATACATTCACTGATATGGAGCATATGGAGGATGTAGCAAGCCGCAATGAAGATGATGTCGAACATGCCAATGAAGATGTTGTGATTGATGATCGAGAATTAAGAGATGATCATGATAATGAGGATGAGTGTGCCATTTCTCATGATCATGAGGATGACCCTGCCATTGATGATGATGGTGATGTTGATGAGGATGATCAGGGCATCAGTACAATTATCAATGGATAGAATATTGATAGTTGAATAAATTTAATTGTAGCCTTACAAATTGATCAAATGGATATTGATGTTGATTGTTCTTATTGAAGATGCGATCAAACCCTAACCAATCCATCATTGTATCGTTCTAAATTGATGACAATTCTATTGTATATGTTGTCTTTTAATTATCATCTCATGATTTGTTTTTGAATATATTACATTGTTGTAAATGCATGTAGTGGGATTGTGTAATGATATATACTGTAATGTACTATGAGATGGTTTTTAAATTTTTAAAGGTATGGAGTTTTTCTTAATAAAGTTTCTCTGCTATCGTGTGTAATTATGTGTGTATAACTGCATCTATAAAATAGTTTTTATGCATATATACACGCTCTTTTACACGTGTTTTTGAACTCAGTATACACGCAAATTTAGATGCTAATATACACGTGCCTGATATTACTCATATACATGTGCGACCATACATGCACCCGTAACTTATCGCATGTATCCAATGCATGTATGGCAGCAGTGTCTTGTAGTGGTGGTCCACACATCTGAGTGGATCACTTCCAAAGGCCTTCTGCTCATGTTAGCATTTTTGGGAAATGCATGTCTGGCTTGCCTGTCCATTTGGCATGCTTCACATACCTTTTGCATTCCCTCAACTCTGAATTTAGGCAAACCTGCAACAATGTTTTGTGTTTGCATATAGTTCAGCCTTTGTATATTCATGTGCCCAATGCGCTTGTGTCATATCTCAATATCAGAAATGACACCTCTCCATGCTCAAACATAGCAACTTTCACCTCAGGCATATCTACATCCAAGGTAAACATTATGCCATTTTTGTTGCCTTTTGCAGCCAAGTGGCATAGATTTTTCAAGTCCTCAACAAAGCATCCATCAGGATTAAATCTGACTTGCAAACCTTGCTCAACCATTTAGCCAACTGAAACTAGGTTCTTGGTGATATTTGAACATGAAGTACATCTGCCAAGTACTTCATTTTGCCATTCTGCATAGCCAATGGCACTTTACCAACCTATGTAATTGGGTGCGTAGTATCATCACTTGTTTCAACATAACCTAGATTATTCAAATTTCTGACATCATGAAACCACTCTCCATGACTGGTCATGTGGTTAGAGGGACCTGAATCAACATACCAAACATCATCGCATGCTGCAGCATCTCTTGTCATGGAGTTAACCATATGCTACATCACAAAAAGGTGCTCATTTCTGTCATCACCATGCTCGCTTGATGACGCATAGTTGCTTTGTTGCACCTTTCCACTTTTGATGTCTTTCCACAATAATAGCATTTTATGCTGCTATCTACTTGTTGGTTCCTTTGCCATGAACCATGGCCTCTTTGGCTCCCCTTGCCTCTAGAACTACCATGTCCTCCTCCATAGGATTGGTTTTCCTGTTGTTGCTGTTGGTTTTGATATCCTATGCGGCCACCAAAACGGCCTCTTCCTCTACCCTTGCCTCTACTTGTATTTGAGTAGAAGGCAGAATCTTGAGAAGTTGATGTGGATGAACCACCATTGCTTTGCTCTTCACTTAACAATAGAGCAATAAGTTCTTGAAAATTAAGAAACGTTTCACGGACTCCAATGGATGTCTGAAACTGTGCACTTCCCAAGACCATTCAAGGGCACGAACACTAAGTCCTCATCATCAACTGGTGCTCCAATTGAGCCAAGAGAATTTGCAAGGCCTTTCACCTTCAAGGAATACTCATTTATATTCAAAATTTTCCTCTGCACATTGTGCAACTCCTGCTTAAGCTGCATCTTTCATGCATTGGTATTTTGCTATACAGCTTCACCAATGTATCCCATGCCTCCTTAGGCATGTCTATACATCGTGTATATGCACAATCATGGAATCTGAAATACTGACAGAAAACCAATACTACAAGAATTTCTTGGCTTCTTCATGCCATTCTTTGAAGGCCTTTAATTCAGCTGGAGTGGAAGCAACACCCAAGACTGGTTCTGCAATCTCACCACTGATGCACTCCCAAATTCCCTTTCCCATAAGGAAGTTTGTCATCTTGAACTTCCATGCTTGGAAGTTATTCTTTTCAAGCTTCTCACTGACAATGGTTGACAGATTCTCAGACATTTTGCAAATCAACAAACTGCAACAGCAACCTGTAAACACAGCAAATGCCTCATAAGGGCAAACAACAACACTTATGCAAATAGCCTCACAAGGGCAGTGGCAAGCAACCACATGTCACTTCAAGTGATGATTTTACATAAATACAGCAACCCAAAATGGCTTGCATTTCTCAAAATCTCTGCACCAGTGTCACACAACAACCTCTCAGTCACAAATTACACAAGCGAAAATATGGCATACACAATCAAAAACGGCCACTTCTCTTGAGTGCCTAAAAAAACTTTGCGATGCCAAAACAGACCCTGAAACGGCCCTGAACCGCAATTTAGATGTGTTGAAAATTGCTACATAGTTTGTTTTTCTCAAGTAAATGCTCTCGAGCTTCATACCAGGGAGCGTTGGAATTAGTGACAGTGCACCTTGCATGCATGGCTCTGTACCTACAGAGATCAGCAACCCAGCATCCAAAATGATAGGAGGCGTAGATCCTCTTACCAAGATATTGTGACCTCTACTTGCTGCTTGAGCTCCTCTCCACGAACCAAGCTCTGATATCATGTAAATATTGTGCTAGAAAGGGAGGAGACTCGATTGCAGCTTGTTTACAACATACACAAGAGAGAGGACAAAAGATGTGGAGGCTAAAGCTTATCTTCACTTAGTTGAAAATAGCACACAACCACAATACAATAGGATAGAGGTATACCCTATATGTCGAACCCTAGAATACGTGACCAGTTCATATGTGAACCCAAACCAAAACATATGTGGCAATCTAACTACACCACAAGTATAACCAACATAGGCAGTGACATAAATGATAGTCACCCAGGAGATACATCGGGGCTAGAACTTGATATCTCAACACTCCCCCTCAAGCTCAAATCCATCTCAAGTACACCAAGCAAGCTCCTAAATCTATGAAGCTTCTTGATACCCAAGGCCTTTATAAAAAAATCAGCCACCTGCTCCCCAATGCTAACATAAAAAGATCAATCTCATCAGCTATTACCTTCTCCCTCACAAATTGATAATGCACCTCAATGTGCTTCATTCTAGCATGATAAACTAGGCTATTAGAAAGCATGATGCTACTAATGTTGTCACAATGAATGACAACTGTTGCATGAGCTGACTATCCCATATCTGCAAGTAGCTTCCATAACCAAGCTACCTCACATGGAGCCATCGCTGCACCCCTGTACTCAGCCTCTGTGCTCGACAAGGCAACTATCGGCTGTTTCTTGCTGCTCCAACTGATGGCAGCACTCCCAAGGGAAAACATAAAACCCCTTGTAGATTTCCTATTTGAGACACTACCATCCCAGTCAGCATCTGTGTACCCATGTACTTGTAATGCACATGCAGCTTCATAAAATAGTCCATAATGTAATGTGGACTTCACATACCATAGTATGCATCTAGCCACATCCAAATGTGGCTTCCTCGGTGCCTGCATAGATTGACTCACCAAACCCACGGTATAACTCAAATATGTCTTAGTGATAGTCATGTAAATCAAGCTACCTACTATGTGCGTGTGCATAGTAATATCCTCAAGAAGCTCACATGTCTCTGTACTGAGCTTCACATTCTACTCCAATGGAACAGAAATGGGCTTACAGCCTATCATCCCATATTTGGACAACATGTCAACCATATTGCCTCTGCAACAACCATATCCCACTTGGGGATCTAATAACCTTAATGCCTAAGAAGTAACGTAGCTCTCGCAAATCCTTCATCTCAAATTTTTGCTTCAAAAGCAGCTTCACTTCATTAATGTCTACATCACTATCACATGTAATAATCAAGTCATCAACATAGATGACTACAAGCACAATGCCCTTGTCTGTCCTTTTCACATAAAGTAAAAAATCTGAATTGGAAATCTGAAATCCAATAGTGACAAGATATTGCCCAATCTTGTCCAACCATGCCCTCGGTGCCTATTTGAAGCCATACAAGGCTTTACGAAACTTGTATACAAAATCGGGGTGTGCATCATTCTCATAACCTTCTGGCTACATCATATACACCTCTTCCTGCAAATCACTATGCAAGAAAGCATTCTTCACATCCATCTAATGCAAAGACCATCCTTTTGTAGCAACCATAGCAATTACTACTTTCATGGTTGCCATCCTTATAACTTGGGCTGAAGTTTTCCTCATAATCAATTCCATATGTCTGTGCAAAACCTTTGGCAACCAATCTTGCCTTGTACCTGCTAATAGACACATCAGTATTGTGCTTTACTTTGTAAACCCACTTGCAGCCAATAGCCTTCTTATCATGAGGCAAATGCATCAAATCCCAAGTGTGGTTTGCATCTAAGGCAGCCATCTCTTCATCCATAGCCACTTCCCAATTTTTATGCCAACTAGGAAATTCTCAAGTGGTCAGGTAATGTCCATTGGTACAAAGGTTTATAAAGTATTTGCAACTCCCTATGGTTTATCTTGCCAAGTATGAAGTGAATCTAACACGATATGTACATGAAGGAAAAATACAGATCGGCCAAGAACATTGATATGTAAACTTATTTGATGGGTAAAAATCTTGGTGAGAGGATCAAGGCAAGTGATTTCCATGATCTTGCCAAGTATGAAGTGCATCAGACACCGTATGTTCGATCGGGAAGGTGAACTGCCCCAATTTCTGTGTGCATGGTACATACATGAAGGAAAAATACAGATCGGCATACGACATTGGTATGTGAACTTGTCCAATGGGTACCAAACTTGACAAGGGTCTTAAGGCCAGTGGTTTCCAAGGTCTTTCCAAGCATAAATTTCATCTGGCACCATATGTCCGGTCGGGAAGGTCCAATGCACAAATTTTCATGTGCATGGTACACACATGAAGGAAACATATGCGTTGGCCGAGGACATTGGTATGTGAACTTATCCGATTGGCACCAAACTGGACAAGGGTATTAAGGAAAGTAGGTTACATGATCTTGCCAAATAGGAAGTTCATCCGACTCTGTATGTCCTGTCAGGAAGGTCAAATGCCCAAATTTCCATGTGCATGGTACGCACTTGAAGGAAAAATACATGTCGACTAAGGCAATGGTATGTGACTTATCCGATTGGCACCAAACTTGATAAGGGTTTTAAGAAAATTGGGTTCCATGATTTTGCCAAGTATCAAGTTCATCCAACACCGTATGTCCACTCAAGAAGGTCAAATGCCCAAATTTCCATGTGCATGGTACGCACTTGAAGGAAAAATATGCGTCGATCGAGGACATTGGTATGTGACCTGATTCGATTGGAACCAAACTTGACAATGGTCTTAAGGCAAGTGGGTTACATTATATTTCCAAGTATGAAGTTCATCCAACACCGTATGTACGATTGGGAAGGTCAAATGCCCCCCGATTTCCATGTGCATGGTACATAAGTGAAGGAAAAATACGGATCGGCTTACGACATTGGTATGTGAACTTTTATGATGGGTACCAAACTTGACAAGGGTCCTAATTCAAGTGGGTTCCACGATATTTCCAAGTATAAAGTGCATCCAACATCGTATGTCTGTCAGGAAGGCCAAATGCCCAAATTTCCATGTGCATGGTACATACATGAAGGAAAAGTATGAATCGACCTACAACATTGGTATGTCAACTTGTTCGATGGGTACCAAACTTGACAAGGGTATTAAGGCAAGTTGGAGACATGATTGTGCTAATTATGAAGTGCATCTGACACTATGTCCATACGAGAAGGTCATATGTCCTAATTTCTGTGTGCATGGTATGCACGTGAACGAAAAATATGCATCGGCCGAGGACATTGGTATGTGAACTTATCCAATTAGCAAAAAACTTGAAAAGGGTCTTAAGGCAAGTGGGTTACATGATCTTGCCAAGTTTGAAGTTCATATGACACCGTATGTCCGGTCAGGAAGGTCAAATGCCCCAATTTCTATGTACATGGTACGCAGTTGAACAAAAGATACACATTGGCCAAGGACATTGGTATGTGACCTTATCATATTAGCACCAAACTTGACAAGTGTCTTAAGGCAAGTGGGTTACATGATATTTTCAAGTATTAAGTTTATTCGATATCGTATGTCCAATCGGGAAGGTTGAATGCCCAAATTTCCATGTGCATGGTACATACGTGAAGGAAAAATATAGATCAACCCACACATTGGTATGTGAACTTGTCTGATGGGTACCAAACTTGACAAGGTTCTTAAGGCAAGTGGTTTCCATGTTATTAACAAGTATGAAGTGTACCTAACACCATATGTTTGGTCGGGAAGGTCAAATGCCAAAATTTCCATGTGCATGGTATGCACTTGAAGGAAAAATATGCGTTGTCCAAGGACATTGGTATGTGACATTATCCGATTGACTCCAAAACTGACAAGGATCTTAAGGAAAGTGGGTTCCATGATATTTCCAAGTATGAAGTTCATCTGACACCAAATGTCCGGTCGAGAAGTTCAAATGCCCAAATTTCCATGTGCATGGTATATACATGAAGGAAAAATACGGATCGGCCTACGACATTGGTATGTTAACTTGTCCGATGGGTACCAAACTTGACAAGGGTCTTAAGTCAATTGGTTACATGATATTTCCAATTATGAAGTTCATGCAACACCGTATGTCTGGTCAAGAAGGTCAAATGCCCAAATTTCCATGTGCATGGTACATACATGAAAGAAAAATACAGATCGACCTACGACATTGGTATGTGAACTTGTCCGATGGGTACTGTGACACCAAAAATTGATATTTTTAATTTGGGATTGGTATTGTTTTTCTCTATATTTGATAAGAGTTTGAGTATCAAGTGATAGCCTAGCGGCTCTCACTTATTTCTATTTTCTATGATATTGTATGGGATTGAGAGGATGAGTGGAATGGCTCATTGTAAATACCATAGGTATGAATTATAAATACCTTGGTATGGGGTGAGAGTTATTTGTGTATGGGATATTATGGAGTTTTTAGAAAATAGGAAGAGTGAGTCATATAAAGAGGTGGGCTCATGTCCATGTGTTCCAATAATATAAGAGAGGCCACATGCCAAGCGTGTGGAAGGCATGTGGAGGAGTGTGAAGTCAAGAGGAATCCTTCTAGAATTCCTATGTGGAATAAGGAGGATGTCGACATGTGGAAAAGAGAGGGTCCCTATGGGCTCCATGTGGGGAGACTCTTGACATTCTCAATATTTTAAGAGTCTTGAGCATCTTGTGATGGGACACATGGCAAGAGTAGCCAAAAAGGACATGGATGGTGACATACGTGCTTATGTGATTGATGGGGAAATGAATCTACAGGTAGCAATTGTAAATGGGTGAAGGAGGGTGATAAAATCTCTATAAAAGGAGCCCTCCTCTCCCTTGTTCATCAATCTCTATCACCATTAGGCCTCATGTTGCTGTAGCTCTACTCTCCTTAAGCCTCTTCCATGAGCCTTCTCTCCCTCTTGTAGATATTCTCTTATGTAGACTCTTGAGTCCATCTCTCTCTAGTTCGTTCTCTCTCTATGAGTAGTCTTGGAGCTTCCGCTCCCTCTTGTACATATGAAACCTCTTCTTCTCCTTTGTGTTTATAGTGTTTTGAGTTTCATTGGAGTGGAGTCTCACTCTATTGGTAATGAAGGTCACTTTAGGTTCTCTCTCTCTTGAGTGTATCTTCCCTTTTCTTTCTTTCCAAGCCTTAAGAGTTCTTTCTATTCGGCTCCTCACTGTGCACACATGGTCCATCTGTTTCCCGAGCCACCATGCAAACTTCTTTCCCTCTTCTAGGCAAAATCTATGAGGGGTGGATCGTTGATGAAGGTGGAGTCTTGAGGGAGCATTCTGCTCAGGCGAAATTAGCATGGGTGGAGGGCAGTTTTCATGACAGTTTGACCCCCTATTAGTGTTTTGCTCATAACTTTCTGCTCGTAGTCTGATTTTAATGAAATTTATATCAGCACAAAGCTCTCTTTAACGGGCATGTTGGTGTGTGATCAGATCTTGAATCAGATACTGCTGCAAAAAGTTATGAGTCTGTGTCTGACATTCTATTTTTATGATAGTTTTTACCCCCGTCTAGTAAACTGTCCATAACTTTTTGGCCGCTTCTCTGTTTCTTACGAAACTTATATCAGTGTGAAGCCCATCTTAAGATGCATATCTGTATATGCTTGAATCTTTGATATCATGTATCTACTGAAAGTTATAGGCCTCTGTGTCTAATGATAGTTTGTAGAGTGTTTTGAGCTAGTGTAAAGGTGTCTATGAAGGAGGTGCAATGTTTCCTCGGAATCTACCCATCCGACCCAATCAGCCCCTTCAAACTCCTCGATATTTATCGGTTCATGTCATGTTGAGCCGCAAGATCTTCTTTCAACAATGTATCGCTCTTCTCTTTGTTGCAGACTGGCTCGCTGAGATTATGGCCTCTACTAACCCTTTCCTTCTCCCTATGCTTGATTACAACATCGCTTGGGATGTTACCATCTTCATTCTCATCCGAGGAGGGAAAGTATGATGTGGTATCTTGGCATAAAAGCTTCTTTTTAATGTCCCATTCTCAATGATAAATATCTTCGTTAGTCAGTTCGAAAGCACCAGGAAGTGAAGAGGTGCGTGAAGTTTATTACCCCCAACTTCATGTCACATCTTTTGGTGGAGACGCTGGGTACATTTGGTATTGGATTCATCCCACCTTACTAAATGGTCTTGGTGTACTTGATTGCATGTTATGCCTAGAAGAGGCATGTGTTTTGATGAGATAAAGAAGATGCCTAGAAGAACTCCGTTAGAAGAGATTGCAGCCCATTTAAGAGAACTTGAAGATTGTGAAGGTGATGCTCAAGCTATTCGCACAGTCACCATGATCATATCCTTTATGTTTGCACTGTTGAATATTTTGGTGAATCGACGTCGACAGTAGGCACAATGATAGATTGGGGATTGTTCCATGAACTAGCAGCTTGGTGTGAAGAAGAGTTCAGTCTTTGGGTAATTTTTCACTATAACAATGGAGTGGTGATTCTCAATGCTTTCAGCTTCTTTTGCTATGCAAATGATGAAGAGTACAATACCTTGAAGCTTTTATGTGCACTTCCTATCGTGCGAATGGTGATTCTGGAATGCATGTATACACAATGTTTTCATGGTGCTGGTTGGTCACTTATTTTTGAAGATTTTGTTGAGGATCACATTGCGGAGGGTTTTCAACAAGTGGTTATGCATAATAAGTTGGTCTTGGTATACTAAGGCTCTGTGGGATCTTGTTTGGATCTTGTTTGGGATATTATTTGGATCTTGGTGTTTCCTTTTTGTGTTTCATCATGGTGAAGATTCCAGTGTTTCGAGGGACCCAAGGGGAAGACCCGAAGTCTTATCTTTGGGATTTTGTTCGAGGATGCCGGCTTTTTGGATGGTCCATGAAGGATCAGGTGGAGATTTTGCCTAATTTTCTTAAAGGTGTAGCCTTGAGTTGGCATAAGACCTTGCCAGACTCTACCAAGGAGGACTGGGACCAAATGGTGGCAGCAATGAAGTAGAGATTTGGGGCAGTGGAGTCACCAAATACTTTGATGTTGCAGTTGGACCGGTTCTATCAAGGAGAGGGTGAGTTGGTCTCTACGTTGGCAATCCGATATGAAACTTTATGGACAAAGTATGAAAGGGAAGCTTTGCGAGTTGTGGCATCTACATCATTGGCCCCTCAAAGTCTCTCAGGGATGGAGCACTTAAAGATGAGCAAATTTGTTATGGATTTGGAGCGTGGTCTTCGCTCAAAAGTAATGACCTTCCCAATCATACATAGTGCATCCACAAGTGCTATAGCATCACCATATGTCTGGTCAAAGGCTCATGTCCATGTGTTCCAATAATATAAGAGAGGCCACATGCTAAGCGTGTGGAAGGCATGTGGAGGAGTGTGAAGTCAAGAGGAATCCTTCTAGAATTCCTATGTGGAATAAGGGGGATGTCGACATGTGGAAAAGAGAGGGTCCCTATGGGCTCCATGTGGGGAGACTCTTGACATTCTCAATATTTTAAGAGTCTTGAGCATCTTGTGATGGGACACATGGCAAGAGTAGCCAAAAAGGACATGGATGGTGACATACGTGCTTATGTGATTGATGGGGAAAGGAATCTACAGGTAGCAATTGTAAATGGGTGAAGGAGGGTGATAAAATCTCTATAAAAGGAGCCCTCCTCTCCCTTGTTCATCAATCTCTATCACCATTAGGCCTCATGTTGCTGTAGCTCTAGTCTCCTTAAGCCTCTTCCATGAGCCTTCTCTCCCTCTTGTAGATATTCTCTTATGTAGACTCTTGAGTCCATCTCTCTCTAGTTTGTTCTCTCTCTATGAGTAGTCTTGGAGCTTCCGCTCCCTCTTGTACATATGAAACCTCTTCTTCTCCTTTGTGTTTATAGTGTTTTGAGTTTCATTGGAGTGGAGTCTCACTCTATTGGTAATGAAGGTCACTTTAGTGTTTTGAGTTTCATTGGAGTGGAGTCTCACTCTATTGGGGTGGAGTCTCACTCTATTGGTAATGAAGGTCACTTTAGGTTCTCTCTCTCTTGAGTGTATCTTCCCTTTTCTTTCTTTCCAAGCCTTAAGAGTTCTTTCTATTCGGCTCCTCACTGTGCACACATGGTCCATCTGTTTCCCGAGCCACCATGCAAACTTCTTCCCCTCTTATAGGCAAAATCTATGAGGGGTGGATCGTTGATGAAGGTGGAGTCTTGAGGGAGCATCTTGCTTAGGGGAAATTAGCATGGGTGGAGGGTAGTTTTCATGACAGTTTGACCCCCTGTTAGTGTTTTGCTCATAACTTTTTACTCGATAGTCCGATTTTTAAGAAATTTATATCAGCGCGAAGATCTCTTTAACACAAATGTTCCTATGTGATCAGATCTTATAGGCAAAATCTATGAGGGGTGGATCGTTGATGAAGGTGGAGTCTTGAGGGAGCATCTTGCTCAGGGGAAATTAGCATGGGTGGAGGGCAGTTTTCATGATAGTTTGACCCCCTGTTAGTGTTTTGCTCATAACTTTTTACTCGATAGTCCGATTTTTAAGAAATTTATATCAGCACGAAGATCTCTTTAACACACATGTTCCTATGTGATCAGACCTTGAATCAAATACTACTGCAAAAAGTTATGAGTCTCTGTATCTAATAGTTTGTTTTTATGATAGTTTTTACCTCCGTCTAGTAAACTGTCCATAACTTTTTGGCCGCTTCTCTGTTTCTTATGAAACTTCTATCAGTGCAAAGCCCATCTTAAGGCACATATCTGTTTATGCTTAAATCTTTGTTATCTTTTATCTATTGAAAGTTATAGGCCTCTGTGTCTAATGATAATTTGTAGAGTGTTTTGAGCTAGTGTAAAGATGTCTATGAAGGAGGTGCAATGTTTCCTCGGAATCTACCCATCCGACCCAATCAGCCCCCTTAAACTCCTCGATATATATTAGTTCATGTCATGTTGAGCCGCAAGATCTTATTTCAACAACGTATCGCTCTTCTCTTTGGTACAGAGTGGCTCACTGAGATTATGGCCTCTGCTGACCCTTTTCTTCTCCCTATGCTGGATTACAACATCACTTGTGATGTTACCATCTTCATTCTCATCTAAGGAGGGAAAGTATAGTTTGGTATCTTGGCATAAAAGCTTCTTTTTAATGTCCCATTCTCAATGATAAATATCTTTGTTAGTCAGTTCGAAAGCAACAGGAAGTGAAGAGGTGCGTGAAGTTTATTACCCCCAACTTCATGTCACATCTTTTGGTGGAGATGCCGGGTACGTTTGGTATTGGATTCATCCCACCTTACTAAACGGTCTTAGGTGTACTTGATTGCATGTTATGCCTAGAAGAGGCATGCATTTTGATGAGATAAAGAAGATGCCTAGAAGAACTCCGTTAGAAGAGATTGTAGCCCATTTAAGAGAACTTGAAGATTGTGAAGGTGATGCTCAAGCTATTTGCACAGTCACCATGATCATATCCTTTATGTTTGCACTGTTGAATATGTTGGTGAATCGACAAAATCGGCAACAAACACAGTATTAGATAAAGTGGGACGAAAGTTGCATTTTGGGAATTTCGAAATTGGGTGGATTTCATTAAAATTGGGAAAGGCTTCATTAAATTTGGGAAAATTTCCATTGATTGTGGGAATTTTACCAATATTGAATAAGCTAATATTTGGAATTCCAATGATTATGAAAAACTTCATTGGTTGTGAAACAGTTCATTGCATATAAAAACCGGAACAAAGCATTTGTGGCAGAGTTTGAAAATCATGTATTTGGTGGTGTTAATAAACACCGTCTAGGGACAACATGTATATTTTACTTGAGGTGTTAATAAACACCAGTTGGTGGTGTTAACAAACACCATGCATAGTGAGTTCCACTAGAAACAAAGCAGTTGTTGGTGAAGGTCAGCTTTTGAAAATTGTCATATTAATAATATGCAAATACCCATTGACAAGATAACAACAATTGAGAAACATCACATGAGAACACACCTTACAATGGAAGTTTGGGAGATTAAGAGGGAGAAAATCGACACCATTTTCTATGCTTTGATACCAAGCAAGCTCTCCTGTGCTTTGATACATACGCTTTGTGGAATCTTGATCTTCTTGGGTCTATTTATGGATTTTGATGTCCATGACCAGACAATTGCATCAATACACTCCCATACCTATGGATCCAACCTATTCTTTTCCCAATACTTGTTCCAGCAATCAACATAGGCATCTGCATCAGTGAGCCCCTTTCTCTTAACTGATGGTTCCCAATACTGAATTAATAATTTCTTGAAATTAGGAGAAGCAGCATCCATCTCGGCACTTGATATGGCAACCCCAAGCCATATGGGGTATATAGGATCTGATGGCCTCACCAAGAAGTCACCTTGCTTAACATCCACCATTGGTCTAAACTCTTCCCTCGGCTTACCTTTTAGAGGCCCACAATAGCGATCATTCCATTCTTCATAGCCTTGGAAATCATTAATGCAAGCATCTATATCATCCTCCTCATCAGGAGATTGTGTTCTTGGCCAAAACTCTCTGTACACTCCTATCTCTGAGATGTTTTCCTGTTCGAGCTCACTGATCATGGTTTTCCAATAGTCTATCATTGGCCTAATGTAGGGCTCATAGGATGCATTCTTTCCACTTGCACATTTCTCCCAAAACTTAATGTAATCCTTTATCCCTGATATTACTTGCAAGTGATCTCTCACAAATGCAGCCATTGGCAGTATATCCGGACAACCTGTTGGCAACAATGATCGACCCTCACTATCTTTCTTCCATAGCTCGATTCCCCCTTCAATGGGCATCCAATTCAGTGATTTTGGATGCACCTTGTACTGCATCATTGGTATGTCACCTTGCATGTAAAATCGAAATTGTAATGGCTTTGCATGTCCAACTAGCATTTCTTGCCCATCACATAGGTAGCCATTTACATAATCCTTGAAGTTAGGAACCCGTGTAAGAACAAATGGTGCCGGTGAAGATGATGTACATTTTTTGAATGTATCCATCAGATGCGGGAAAGTGAATGTTTGTCCCACCCGCAAGCTCTCAGAAAACCTGCTGAACATTGCATCAATGTCCTCATGTGTGTGCCCTACCATCAAGAAGCCCAATTGAACTGTCTTGAAAATGCCCCTTGCTACAAGAAGAGAAAGGTATGCAAACAAGTATCTATTTTTGTTCTCAGACCCACAATTATCTAGTTGGAGTAGCAAGTTCTCTGGCAACTTTTGGAATGGTGGCTCAATAGCAACAGTCCCCTCTAAAGAGGGTGGGTTTTCTCTTGTATTTGACGGAAAAAAATTCACACTGGTGTGTGTGTGTATGTTTCCATTCTCTAAATTAACATAATTCGTAAAGAATTTATATGTAAGGTTTTCGTTCCCTATAATATCTTGCAGAATGGGATGGCATTGACCAAAAATAGATTTTTGGTTGGCACAATCAAATGCTGATACTCTCCATCTTCGTCTACTTTTTTAGTAGATAGGTTACATACAATTTATTCACACTTTGTTTTAACTAAGCATTCATTAAAGCCACAATTAATATTCTTATGCTCTTGAAAAGACTGTAGTTCTTGTAAAGCCTATTACAAGAGGCTTCTAGAGCCTTGTGTGGTTCTTGTAAAGCCTATTACAAGAGGCTTCTAGAGCCTTGTGTGGTTTATTAAACGTTTTTTTAAACTAAATGCAAAAGGTTAAACTAACGAAGGTAAAAAATTAAAAGCCCCTAGTACCTTCATCTCGTTGCCCTAGGTTGATTGCCTCGCATGCTATGCTGCTTTCGAGCCCATCGTTATCTCATTTGTACTTTCGCACGACTTTCCTCCCTTCGCTTTTTCGAGTTCCTAACTTTAGCTTTGTCTTTTGCCTTTTCTGCTGGCCGCTCGACTCGCCCTCGCTTTTCTTCTTGCTGCTCGCCGCTCGACTCGCCCTCTCTTTTCTTTCATCACAGCATGCCTTTGTCAGCTCGCCTCTAGCTTTAGAAGACACTCTTATCACTAATCTACTAAAACTCACTCTCATCTCATCTACTCAAAATCCTATCGCTCATCACTCGCCGCCTATCGTCGTTCTACTCAAAATGCTATCGCTCCTATGCTCGCCGCTCAACTCACCGCCTATCGTTCACCTACTCACTCTTTAGCAAGCCTCTCTACTCTTTGCTTTTCCAAAGATTGAAGGGATTCTCTTCCAACAAAGCGTGGCTCGCTGTTATTCATTCTCTTTGCTTTTCGAAGGATTTCGCACTTCAAAAAGGCATGAAGGATTCACTTTTCCAAAGAATGGAAGCATGAAGGATTCGCTTTTCCAAAGAATGAAGGGATTCGCACTTCCAAAGATCTAAACGTACGGTAAGCTTTCAAAACTTAAGCTTTCTGAGATGATTAACAAAAGCTTTCAAAACTTTAACTTTCGTAAGCTTTCGTACGTACGCTTTGCTCGAATTTAACTGTTCCTTAAACAATAGAAAATCAGTGTTTCAAAGCAAAAAATCCATGAATTAGAGAGGAAGCTACCGAACTGATTGAGTGTCAATTGTGTTGTTTGCTTCCAGCTCCATCAACTTCGCAGCTTCGGTGGAGTTCAGCCTTCTTGCCTCAAGAATCTCCGTGCGAGCTGTGGTGAGTAAAACTCTCAGACTCTGAGACTCCTCTCCAATCTGCTTTGGAATGAATAGAAAGTGAATGAGGGAAAGGCATCAATTGAAATGAGAGAAAATGTCTTGATTTGAAACTACTAAATAATTCAAATTTTGAAATATAGGTCTTCCCGCCATTGTGCCCTTTTGAATTTTGGATATATAGAGTGGCACTTATGCCATTCTCTCCAATATTAAATTTAAATTCAAATTCATATTGATAATTTTAATTTCAATTTGTATTTCAAATTGAAATTATTCTTTTGAAATTGTATTTCAAAACCTAAATTCTAGTTTTTAAATTTTGATTTCAAGTTAAACTTCAATCTCAATTTTGATTTTCATGATTGAATGGCAAATTTAGAGATTGAATTTCTAATTTTAAATGGAGAATGGCACCAGTGCCATTCTCCAAGACCTCATAAGAAGTCCGTGAGAGTGGCACCAGTGCTCTTCCCGCCATTGTTCCCTTTTGAATTTGAAGGCACCAATGCCATTCTCCCATTGGAATTAGTGGAGTATCAATCTATAGGTTTAGTGCCATTCTCCATTGTAATAGGAAAATGGAGAATGGCACTAGGAATAGTACAATGGAGAATGGTACTAGTGCCATTCTCCCATTGGAAAATGGAGAATGGCACTAGTGCCATTCTCCCAATGGAATGTCCTAATTTTTTGGCTTTGTAATAGGAAAATGGAGACTGGCACTAGTGCCATTCTCCCATTGGAAAATGGAGACTGGCACTAGTGCCATTCTCCCAATGGAATGTCCTAATTCCAAATTTTGGATTCACAATGGAATGTCCTAATTCAAAATTTGTACAAGTGCCATTCTCCCATTGGAAAATGGAGAATGGCACTAGTGCCATTCTCCCAATGGAATGTCCTAATTCAAAATTTTGGATTCACAATGGAATGTCCTAATTCAAAATTGGTACTAGTGCCATTCTCCCATGGAAAATGGAGAATGGCACTAGTGCCATTCTCCCAATGGAATGTCCTAATTCAAAATTTTGGATTCACAATGGAATACCCCTCCTAGAATAGTGGTGCCAATCTCTTATTAGGCCCTAAGAAATGTCATTGAGAAGCCTAAACTCACATGCACAAGGAATCCCAAACTCACATGTGCATTGGCACTACCACTAATGGAGAATGGCAGTGATGCCAATCTCATGCTGGCAACTACATAATGACAATGAGATCATCAAACTCACACTACAGCCAATAAATAATCCTACTAGAGCCAATAAATATAGTGGAATGTCAACTTACAAGTTTAGTTTGTCTAGATTACCACTAGTGGAGAATGGCAGTGATGCCAATCTCATGCTGGCAAATGCATAATGACACTGAGACCATCAAACTCACATGTGTAGAGATCATATGGAATTGTGCCAATCTCTGTGGAGAATGCCACCAGTAGAGAATGGTAGTGGTGCCAATCTCATACCATGACCTGAAAACATGCACAAGGAATCCTAAACTCACATGTGCATTGGCACTTTTGCCATTATCCTATTGCCATTCTCCGCTAGTGGTAATGTGCATTCTTCTATGTAATGATCACTCTCTCCGCTGTGCAGAGATCATATGGAATTGTGCCAATCTCTGTGGAGAATGCCACCAGTGGAGAATGGCAGTGGTGCCAATCTCATACCATGACGTGCAAACATGCACAAGGAATCCTATACTCACATGTGCATTGGCACTTTTGCCATTATCCTACTGCCATTCTCCGCTAGTGGTAATGTGCATCCTTCTATGTAGTGATCACTCTCTCCGCTGTGTAGAGATCATATCGATTTGTGCCAATCTCTATGGAGAATGCCACGAGTGGAGAATGGCAGTGGTGCCAATCTCATACCATGACCTGAAAACATGCACAAGGAATCTTAAACTCACATGTGCATTGGCACTTTTGCCATTACCCTACTGCATTTCTCCACTAGTGGTAATGTGCATCCTTCAATGTAGTGGAATGTCAATCTATAGGTTCAGTTTGTCTAGATTACCACTAGCGGAGACTGGCAGTGATGCCAATCTCATGCTTGCAACTACACTATGACACCACTCTCCTATGATCACTGGAATACCCCTCCTAGAATAGTAGGGTAAACATTTGTACAAGTGGAGAATGGGAGTGGTGCCAGTCTCTTATTAGGCCCCAAGAAATGGCATTGAGAAGCCTAAATTCACATGTGCAGAGATCACATGGAATTGTGTCAATCTATGTGGAGAATGCCACCAGTGGAGAATGGCAGTGGTGCCAATCTCACATGTGCATTGGCACTTTTGCCATTATCCTACTGCCATTCTCCGCTAGTGGTAATGTGCATTCTTCTATGTGGTGGTATGTCAATCTATAGGTTTAGTTTGTCTAGACAACCACTAGTGGAAAATGGCAGTGATGCCAAACTCATGGTGGCACCTACATAATGACACTGAGATCATCAGACTCACATGTGGGTTGGAATCGGACACCACTCTCCTATGATGATTGGAATACCCCTCCTAGAATAGTAGGGTAAAAATTTGTGCAAGTGGAGAATGGCAGTGGTGCCAATCTCTTATTAGGGCCTAAGAAATGGCATTGAGAAGCCTAAAATGACATGTGCATCCTTCTATGTAGTCATCACTGTCTCCGGTGTGTAGAGATCAGATGGAATTGTGTCAATCTCTTTGGAGAATGCCACCAGTTGAGAATGGCAGTGGTGCCAATCTCATACCATGACCTAAAAACATGCACAAGGAATCCTAAACTCACATCTGCATTGGCACTTTTGCCTGCATTATCCTACTGCAGCCAATAAAATTAGTGGAATGTCAGTCTATAGGTTCAGTCTGTCTAGACTACAACTAGCGGACAATGGCAGTGGTGCCAATCTCATGCTTGCAACTACATGATGACACTGAGATCATCAAACTCACATGTGGAATGGAATAGGACACCACTCTCCTATGATCACTAGAATACCCCCCCTAGAATAGTAGGGTAAACATTTGTACAAGTGGAGAATGGCAGTGGTGCCAATCTCTTATTAGACCCTAAGAAATGGCATTGAGAAGCCTAAACTCACATGTGCAGAGATCATATGGAATTGTGCCAATCTCTGTGGGGAATGCCACCAGTGGAGAATGGCAGTGGTGCCAATCTCATACCATGACCTGAAAACATGCACAAGGAATCCTGAACTCACATGTGCATTCTTCTATGGAGTGATGACTGTCTCCGCTGTTTAGAGATCAAATGGAATTGTGTCAATCTCTGAGATCATCATCACTCACATGTGGAATGGAGTAGGACACCACTCTCCTATGATCACTGGGATGCCCCTCCTAGAATAGTAGGGTAGACATTTGTACAAGTGGAGAATGGCAGTGGTGCCAATCTCTTGTTAGGCCCTAATAAATGGCATTGAGAAGCCTAAACTCACATGTGCATTCTTCTATGTAGTGATCACTGTCTCTGCTGTGCAGAGATCATATGGAATTGTGTCAATCTCTTATTAGGCCTTGGAATGTCAATCTATAGGTTTAGTTTGTCTAGACAACCACTAGTGGAGAATGGCAGTGATGCCAAACTCATGGTGGCACCTACATAATTATACTGAGATCATCAGACTCACATGTGGATTGGAATCGGACACCACTCGCCTATGATCATTGGAATACCCCTCCTAGAATAGTAGGGTAAACATTTGTACAAGAGAATGGTAGTGGTGCCAATCTCTTATTAGGCCCTAAGAAATGGCATTGAGAAGCCTAAACTCACATGTGCATTCTTCTATGTAGTGGTCACTGTCTCCGCTGTGTAGAGATCATATGGAATTGTGTTAATCTCTGTGGAGAACGCCAACAATGGAGAATGGTACTGGTGCCAATCTCATACCATGACTTGCAAACATGCACAAGGAATCCTAAACTCACATGTGCATTCTTCTATGTAGAGATCACTGTCTCTGCTGTGTAGAGATCATATGGAATTGTGTCAATCTCTGAGTTCATCAAACTCACATGTGGATTGGAATCGGACACCACTCTCCTATGATCCCTGGAATACCCCTCCTAGTATAGTAGGGTAAACATTTGTACAAGTGAAGAATGGCAGTGGTGCCAATCTCTTGTTAGGCCCTAAGAAATGCCATTGAGAAGCCTAAACTCACATGTGCATTCCTCTATGTAACTAGATCACTGTCTCTGCTGTGCAGAGATCATACGGAATTGTGTCAATCTCTGTGGGGAATGCCACCAGTGGAGAATGGCAGTGGTGCCAATCTCATACCATGACCTGAAAACATGCACAAGGAATCCTAAACTCACATGTGCATTCTTCTATGGAGTGATGACTGTCTCCGTTGTGTAGAGATCAAATGGAATTGTGTCAATCTCTGAGATCATCATCACTCACATGTGGAATGGAATAGGACACCACTCTCCTATGATCACTGGAATGCCCCTCCTAGAATAGTAGGATAGACATTTGTACAAGTGGAGAATGGCATAGGCCCTAAGAAATGGCATTGAGAAGCCTAAACTCACATGTGCATTCTTCTATGTAGTGGTCACTGTCTCGGCTGTGTAGAGATCATATGGAATTGTGTTAATCTCTGTGGAGAATGCCAACAGTGGAGAATGGTACTGGTGCCAATCTCATACCATGACCTGCAAACATGCACAAGGAATCCTAAACTCACATGTGCATACTTCTATGTACAGATCACTGTCTCCGTTGTGTAGAGATCATATGGAATTGTGTCAATCTCTGAGTTGATCAAACTCACATGTGGATTGGAATCGGACACCACTCTCCTATGATCACTGGAATACCCCTCCTAGTATAGTAGGGTAAACATTTGTACAAGTGAAGAATGGCAGTGGTGCCAATCTCTTATTAGGCCCTAAGAAATGTCATTGAGAAGCCTAAACTCACATGTGCAGAGATCATATGGAATTGTGCCAATCTCTGTGGAGAATGGCAGTGGTGCCAATCTCATACCATGACCTGAAAACATGCACAAGGAATCCTAAACTCACATGTGCATTGGCACTTTTGCCATTATCCTACTGCCATTCTCCGCTAGTGGTAATGTGCATCCTTCAATGTAGTGGAATGTCAATCTATATGTTCAGTTTGTCTAGATTACCACTCTAAGCGGAGAATGGCAGTGATGCCAATCTCATGCTTGCAACTACACTATGACACTAAGATAATCAAACTCACATGTGGAATGGAATAGGACACCACTCTCCTATGATCACTGGAATACCCCTCCTAGAATAGTAGGGTAAACATTGTACAAGTGGAGGATGGCAGTGGTGCCAGTCTCTTATTAGGCCCTAAGAAATGGCATTGAGAAGCCTATATTCACATGTGTAGAGATCACATGTAATTGTGTCAATCTATGTGGATAATGCCACCAGTGGAGAATGGCAGTGGTGCCAATCTCACATGTGCATTGGCACTTTTGCCATTCTCCGCTAGTGGTAATGTGCATTCTTCTATGTGGTTGAATGTCAGTCTATAGGTTAGGTTTGTCTAGACAACCACTAGTGGAAAATGGCAGTGATGCCAAACTCATGGTGGCACCTACATAATGACACTGAGATCATCAGACTCACATGTGGGTTGGAATCGGACACCACTCTCCTATGATGATTGGAATACCCCTCCTAGAATAGTAGGGTAAACATTTGTGCAAGTGGAGAATGGCAGTGGTGCCAATCTCTTATTAGGGCCTAAGAAATGGCATTGAGAAGCCTAAAATCACATGTGCATCCTTCTATGTAGTCATCACTGTCTCCGCTGTGTAGAGATCATATGGAATTGTGTTAATCTCTTTGGAGAATGCCACCAGTTGAGAATGACAGTGGTGCCAATCTCATACCATGACCTGAAAACATGCACAAGGAATCCTAAACTCACATCTGCATTGGCACTTTTGCCATTATCCTAATGCAGCCAATAAAATTAGTGGAATGTCAATCTATAGGTTCAGTCTGTCTAGACTACTACTAGCGGAGAATGGCAGTGGTGCCAATCTCATGCTTGCAACTACATGATGACACTGAGATCATCAAACTCACATGTGGAATGGAATAGGACACCACTCTCCTATGATCATTGGAATACCCCTCCTTGAATAGTAGGCTAAACATTTGTACAAGTGGAGAATGGCAGTGGTGCCTGTCTCTTATTAGGCCCAAAGAAATGGCATTGAGAAGCCTAAACTCACATGTGCAGAGATCATATGGAATTGTGCCAATCTCTATGGGGAATGCCACCAGTGGAGAATGGCAGTGGTGCCAATCTCATACCGTGACCTGAAAACATGCACAAGGAATCCTAAACTCACATGTGCATTCTTCTATGGAGTGATCATTGTCTCCACTGTTGGAATTGTGTCAATCTCTGAGATCATCATCACTCACATGTGGAATGGAATAGGACACCACTCTCCTATGATCACTGGAATGCCCCTCCTAGAATAGTAGGGTAGACATTTGTACGAGTGGAGAATGGCAATGGTGCCAATCTCTTGTTAGGCCCTAATAAATGGCATTGAGAAGCCTAAACTCACATGTGCATTCTTCTATGTAGTGATCACTGTCCCTGCTGTGCAGAGATCATATGGAATTGTGTCAATGTCTATGGAGAATGCCACCAGTGGAGAATGGCAGTGGTGCCAATCTCATGCCATGACCTGCAAACATGCACAAGGAATCCTATACTCACATGTGCATTCTTCTATGGAGTGATCACTGTCTCCGCTGTGTAGAGATCATATGGAATTGTGTCAATCTCTGAGTTCATCAAACTCACATGTGGAATGGAATAGGACACCACTCTTCTATGAACACTGGAATGCCCCTCCTAGAATAGTAGGGTAGACATTTGTTGTACAAGTGGAGAATGGCAGTGGTGCCAATCTCTTGTTAGGCCCTAAGAAATGGCATTGAGAAGCCTAAACTCACATGTGCATTCTTCTATGTAGTGATCACTGTCTCCGCTGTACAGAGATCATATGGAATTGTGTCAATGTCTGTGGAGAATGCCACCAGTGGAGAATGGCAGTGGTGCCAATCTCATACCATGACCTGCAAACATGCACAAGGAATCCTATACTCACATGTGCATTCTTCTATGGAGTGATCACTGTCTCCGCTGTGTAGAGATCATATGGAATTGTGTCAATCTCTGAGTTCATCAAACTCACATGTGGAATGGAATAGGAAACCACTCTCCTATGATCACTGGAATACCCCTCCTAGAATAGTAGGGTAGACATTTGCACAAGTGAAGAATGGCAGTGGTGCCAATCTCTTACTAGGCCCTAAGAAATGGCATTGAGAAGCCTAAACTCAGATTTGCATTCTTCTATGTAGTGATTTTTGTCTCCGCTGTGCAGAGATCATATGGAATTGTGTCAATCTCTGTGGAGAATGCCACCAGTGGAGAATGGCAGTGTTGCCAATCTCATACCATGACCTGAAAACATGCACAAGGAATCCTAAACTCACATGTGCATTCTTCTATGTAGTGATCACTGTCTCCGCTATGTAGAGACCATATGGAATTGTGTCAATCTCTGAGATCATCAGAGTCACATGTGAATTCTTCTACAAGTGGTGTCTGTCTAGACTACTACTAGCGGAGAATGGCAGTGGTGCCAATCTCACATGTGCATTCTTCTATGTAGTGATCACTGTCTCCGCTGTGTAGAGTTCATATGGAATTTCAATCTATAGGTTTAGTTTGGCTAGATATTCACTAGCGGAGAATGGCAGTGATACCAAACTCATGCTGGCCCTAAGAAATGGCATTGAGAAGCCTAAACTCACATGTGCATTCTTCTATGTAGTGATCACAGTCTCCGCTCACATGTGGATCGGAATCAGACACCATGATCATTGGAATACCCCTCCTAGAATAGTAGGGTAAACATCTGTACAAGTGGAGAATGGCAGTGGTGCCAATCTCTTATTAGGCGTTAAGAAATGGCATTGAGAAGCCTGTGTCAATCTCTGTGGAGAATGCCACCAGTGGAGAATGGCAGTGGTGCCAATCTCATACCATGACCTGAAAACATGCACAAGGAATGCTAAACTCACATGTGCATTCTTCTATGTAGTGATCACTGTCTCCGCTGTGGAGAATGCCACCAGTGGAGAATGGCAGTAGTGCCAATCTCATACCATGACCTGCAAACATGCACAAGGAATCCTATACTCACATGTGCATTCTTCTATGGAGTGATCACTGTCTCCGCTGTGTAGAGATCATATGGAATTGTGTCAATCTCTGAGTTCATCAAACTCACATGTGGAATGGAATAGGACACCACTCTCCTATGATCACTGGAATGCCCCTCCTAGAATAGTAGGGTAGACATTTGTATAAGTGGAGAATGGCAGTGGTGACAATCTCTTGTTAGGCCCTAAGAAATGGCATTGAGAAGCCTAAACTCAGATGTGCATTCTTCTATGTAGTGATTTTTGTCTCCACTGTGCAGAGATCATATGGAATTGTGTCAATCTCTCTGGAGAATGCCACCATTGGAGAATGGCAGTGTTGCCAATCTCATACCATGACCTGAAAACATGCACAAGGAATCCTAAACTCACATGTGCATTCTTCTATGTAGTGATCACTGTCTCCGCTGTGTAGAGACCATATGGAATTGTGTCAATCTCTGAGATCATCAAAGTCACATGTGGATTCTTCTACAAGTGGAGTCTGTCTAGACTACTACTAGCGGAGAATGGCAGTGGTGCCAATCTCACATGTGCATTCTTCTATGTAGTGATCACTGTCTCGGTTGTGTAGAGTTCATATGGAATTTCAATCTATAGGTTTAGTTTGGCTAGATATTCACTAGTGGAGAATGGCAGTGATGCCAAACTCATGCTGGCCCTAAGAAATGGCATTGAGAAGCCTAAACTCACATGTGCATTCTTCTATGTAGTGATCACTGTCTCCGCTCACATGTGGATCGGAATCAGACACCACTCTCCTATGATCATTGGAATACCCCTCCTAGAATAGTAGGGTAAACATCTGTACAAGTGGAGAATGGCAGTGGTGCCAATCTCTTATTAGGCCTTAAGAAATGGCATTGAGAAGCTTGTGTCAATCTCTGTGGAGAATGCCACCAGTGGAGAATGGCAGTGGTGCCAATCTCATACCATGACCTGAAAACATGCACAAGGAATGCTAAACTCACATGTGCATTCTTCTATGTAGTGATCACTGTCTCCGCTGTGTGGAGACCATATGGAATTGTGTCAATCTCTGAGATCATCAGACTCACATGTGGATTCTTCTACAAGTGGAGTCTGTCTATACTACTACTAGCGGAGAATGGCAGTGGTGCCAATCTCACATGTGCATTCTTCTATGTAGTGATCACTGTCTCCGCTGTGTAGAGACCATATGGAATTCTGTCAATCTCGGAGATCATCAGACTCACATGTGGATTCTTCTACAAGTGGAGTCTGTAGACTACTACTAGCGGAGAATGGCAGTGGTGCCAATCTCACATGTGCATTCTTCTATGTAGTGATCACTGTCTCCGCTGTGTAGAGTTCATATGGAATTGTGTCAATCTCTGAGATCATCAGACTCACATGTGCATTCTTCTACAAGTGGAGTCTATCTAGACTACTACTAGCGGAGAATGGTAGTGGTGCCAATCTCATGCTTGCAACTACATGATGACACTGAGATCATCAAACTCACACTACAGCCAATAAATAATCCTACAACAGCCAATAAATATAGTGGAATGTCAACCTACAGGTTTAGTTTGTCTAGATTACCACTAGTGGAGAATGGCAGTGATGCCAATCTCATGCTAGCAAATACATAATGACACTGAGACCATCAAACTAACATGTGCATTCTTCTATGTAGTGATCACTGTCTCCGCTGTATAGATATCATATGGAATTGTGTCAATCTCTGTGGAGAATGCCACCAGTGGAGAATGGTAGCATACCAAATCCTAAACTCACATGTGCATTGGCACTTTTTCCATTATCCTACTCCGGCCAATAAAATTAGTAGAATGTCAATCTATAGGTTTAGTTTGGCTAGATTTTCACTAGCGGAGAATGGCAGTGATGCCCAACTCATGCTGGCCCTAAGAAATGGCATTGAGAAACTCACATGTGCATTCTTCTATGTAGTGATCACTGTCTCCGCTCACATGTGGATCGGAATCAGACACCACTCTCCTATGATCATTGGAATACCCCTCCTAGAATAGTAGGGTAAACATCTGTACAAGTGGAGAATGGCAGTGGTGCCAATCTCTTATTAGACCTTAAGAAATGGCATTGAGAAGCCTGTGTCAATCTCTGTGGAGAATGCCACCAGTGGAGAATGGCAGTGGTGCCAATCTCATACCATGACCTGAAAACATGCACAAGGAATGCTAAACTCACATGTGCATTCTTCTATGTAGTGTTCACTGTCTCCACTGTGTAGAGATCATATGGAATTGTGTCAATCTATGTGGATATTGATATTGTGTATATTTGCTTGCTGTGTTGGTATAGTTTTTCATAATGCATATATAAGTTGCTTCGCCTTGGTTATTTTGTTAATAGAAGTTGCATTGTGGTTGTAATATTTCCTACTACAGTTATGATTTTCTATTATACATTTCATTGTGTCCTTGGTTCTTTTGTTAACAGAACATTGCAAGAATGGCTAGCAAGGGAAAGCGAAAGGTTCGAGAGGTGTCAGTTTATGATGGAGTTAGTTCAGGAAGAGGATGGTTTTTGGATATATACAATAACGAACTCCAAAAACTTCATAAAGTGCATTGTTTTGTGAACATCCAAGGAAAAACTTTTGAAGATGTTGGACAAGTTCAAGAGATGGAGGATACCGAGAAAGACAACGTTCCTTGTCTCCAAATTCATACATTGGGAGGCAATGTGTATCAATTGGATCCTGCGAGGATGAATGCTACTGGGGAGGACACGATGATATCTAGGGGTTGGATTAATGAGCCAGAAAATTATACCAACCAACAGATATTAGAAAGCTTTGATTTGGTAACAAAAGGGATAAAGCAAGATTTAAAAAAGAGTAGAAAAGTTTCGAAAAGAACCAAGAAAAGTGATGTTGTTGGATCTAGCTCTCAAGTGTCTCATAACACATTGAAAGAGAAGGCTAGAGAGACCGGTGAGGAGGAAACAACAGGTGAGAAGGAAATAAGGTCAGATGGAAAAACAAGCATTGGGGATAAACTGGATGCTAAAGACAAAGAGACAACTTTAGGAGGAAAACAGGGAGGTACGGGAATAGTCACTGATGGAATTGGAAGTGGAGGTGGGGGAGTGGTGAGACACATATAACAGGACATGGTGAGAAATCATCTGAAGCAACTATCATCCTGTATAAGAAAATCCAGCCAGATGTTGACTTTAAGGCACTACAAAAGAAATTGGAAAGGAAGGACACAAGTATGACAAGCTTGATGGAGTACGTAGAGTACTTCCCATTTGGTTTGGAGTTTGAGGTGTTGATCCCAGTAATGAATTGCTTTAGAGCACCAAGCCAATATGTGTACAGGACGTTGACCCTCAGCTATGTCAGTGACTTGGTCAAGAGTTTTGCAATGAATGCACGACCTCCTGCAACATGTGCATATCTTATGCCTTACCACATAGGCACAAATACTCCGATGTGCAAGGAAGAGATAAAGGTGGAAAAGTTAAAGGAGTATAATTATTGGATTCTTGCAGGGCAGCATTCAATTTATGCTGCAAGGATATTTATAACTAAAGCACATGGAGAAGCCTTCAATCAACGAAAAGGTTTCTATACACGGAGGAAGGCGAGAATTGTTGTCAATGCACCAGTTGAAGCAAGTTGTAGGATATCATCAATGGCCAACATGGAGGCACAGACCGTTTAGAAAAATCAACCATATATCGATATCTTACAACACCTAAGGGCACAGTGGATTGCATTCGGACGACCAAAGAAACCAGCCCAAGGCCTTGTCAAAGGGCATAAAGATCGACAAAGTTGGGATGTAAGTAATAAACTTTGTTTTGTATGCATTTTTTATTTCAAGAATGTTTATGGCTTTGTAAAAGAAATGATAGTAGTGTCAATTCCCTGATGTGAGAATGGCACTAGTGCCATTCTTCTAGTTACCAAGTCATGCTTTTGACATGATAATGGGAGAATCGCACTAGTGTCATTATTATCTCTATTACATGATTTGGATTAGAAGAATGTCTAAGATGATTTTTATTTTTTTATACAGAATTTTGTAGGAGTTGCAAGCATATCGATGGGCGCAAACTTTGCTACCAAGGACACACACATGGTCACATACGATGATGACATCTACGAACAATGGATTAGGATTTTGACATTGGTGAAGCAGGGTGATCTTGAGGGTCGAAATCCCACAATAACATATATGAGGTGTCTGCTAGGATTGGAAGACGAAGATGTACGTGCACTTCAAGCAGAGATTGAGTCTAAAGAAATAGTCTTGGTCAAGTCAAGCAAAGACAAGGACTCCATTGAAATGTCTCAACGGGCAATGGAGATTAAGCATGATAGAGCCCTGAAAGAAGCGCTCATCAAGGAGTTCAACTCACGTCACCCTTCGCCCCAACATCAAACATGGGATGCCCTTGCAACTTACTTCAAAATTGATTCAATTGTTTATCAGAGCTTCAAGGGTTCATGTGAGTCATGGGTCAAATAGAAGCTGCAAGTTGGCAAGTCCACACCTGATTTCCCAAAAGCCGCGTCAATCTATGTTGATTGGGTGATTAGTTCAATAGAGGGTAACAAGTCTACATCGCAATCTTGTTTTCCTTGGACAATTATTCAAGTGAACATGGAGATGGAGGGGGAGAGCTTTCTAACACGTCACTCCAAGGGACAACTTCCAATCAGCTTGTGTGTGCTTGACACCTCAGAGGGATCTGCCAAAGGCATGTGTTGGGATAAGGCTGCCTTCAAGAAGTTGCTCTGTGGCTTGATGGAGACCGTTGCCACTCTGTCACAGTATGTATTGCTATCATTTATAACAATGACAGAGATGGTAAATCTCAAGGAAGCAATGATAGAGGCTCGATTTTGGCATAGAAGGTTTGTGGGTGTTATCCATGAATCGGATAGTGCACAAAAGGGTTTGTCTGAGACCTTCTGTTTTTTGTCATTTGTCAGCTCACATGATGGGTTTGATGGATTTGAGCACATGTTAGAAATCACAAGGCCATACACAATAATTGAGGACAATATTCTTTATTCTGATGAGGGCGATGAGTATGGAAAAGAGGCGGTTGTCAAGCATGGCATCGTCAAGGAGTGCATCAGGTGCTATTGTAGTAGGGAACATGAAGTTGTTGTTGACGTCTTTACTAATGGATGTGTGGCATTACAAGCATTGTCAAGCAAAAGAAAAGTGATCTCGCTGGTGAAGACATCCCAACAGGCAACAGAGGTCGAGGCTATGTGTGTGGCACATGCATCAAATAATCCCCATATTAAGATTTGGTCTAGCATTGAGAGGCCTCTTGAGACACATAGATCTGATTCACCTATCGATGAAGGAATTAAAGAGGGTGAGCATCACATTGAGGACTTGCGACCTTTAACTGAAGCAGATCTTGAAGCTATCCCAAAGATTACATTGGAAGATTTGGAGCAAGGTCTTTAGCTACTCATTTATGCCTTGTGTATTCAGTTTCAAAATAATATGACTTTTATGGATTTTCTCGATTGCACATACTCTCATCATATTAAAGATATTAAACATTAGGTATGATAAAATTGTGTGATATAATGACATGGGGAATGGTACTAGTGTCATTCTCCCTATGTCGGGTTATACGTAAGAGGTACTATTAACATTTTATGCGACCTCATATGGAGAATGACACTAGTGCCATTCTCTCTTTGTGGTTATGTAGAAATGGTAATACTGTTATGTTCCTTTCTTGAATCTATGTTAGTTGAAAGCATTACAGAGATTAAAAATTGTATAATATTAACTATGCTACCAAAGTTTTAATTTGGGTGCTTTCTACAAATCTATTGGACCAAAGTAATACAGTATCTATGCTTTCAGATCATGCATTGTACATTTCTTTTGGGACATGGGGGAGGCACTAGTAGTATTCTCTCCTCCCAATGAGGGTATAGAGAAAGGCACTAGTGGCATTCTCCATAACCTTATATGTAAAATGGCACTAGCACCACCCCAAGAGAAGAATGGCACTATTGCCATTCTCTCTATGAGTTCAGAGAGAAAGGTTGCACTATTTGCATTCTCAATTGACCTTTAGAGAGATTGGCACTTTTGCCATTCCCCAAAAATACAATGGAATCAGTGAACGACAATGGATAATGTTCATACTTTATTGTTATTTATTAGTTTCATATGCTTTTGTGCTTCGACATTGTTGAATACACTCTAAAGAATCAAAATATTTCTATATTCCTCAACTTCCACAGGGACCAATGATGCATGGAAGGATGTGGAGACATCAAATGTAGAGGACAACATACCACCAGTTATGGGGACTATCAATTACGCGATGGATAGAAGAAAACATAACCCCAAAAATGGAGAAAATTGCAAGGAATATCATGAATCCTATACTCTTAGAAGAGAACATGGATGAACGTACTGTCTCAACATTGGGGACAAAACTAGATAATCTTATTGTTGTTGCAAACATGCATGAAATCATAGCACCTGACAATTTGGATGAGTCAGAAGCCAGCAACTTCAAGGAGAATTTGGATCTATATCCACATACAATTTCTTTGGATATGCCACGATTAACAATCATATTAGACTTGAATGGCCTGTTATTAAGTCGCTGCCTATTCAAGTCTCCAATACATCCGTCTATTATGCATGGCAAAAATAGTTATATGGTTGTTCATCCTGGGTGCATAGAATTTCTTAAAATCTTGCTACAAAGATTTAATGTAGGTATCTGGTCAACTGCGATGGAGCATAACGTACTTGATATGGTAGGAAAGCTGCAAAATTATGCAAATGAGAGCTCCCTTTCTTTGTTATATGGTCTCAGCAAGGATGCTACACTTACAGTAAGACAAGGATAAATAGGCCTGACAAGGTTGGTGTTGAGGCAATGTTCAAACCCTTATCAAAAATCTCAAAGGCATTTGGATGTGATGCTAGAAGGACGATTCTTGTTGATGACTCCCCATACAAGGCTTGCATTAGCCCTCCATCAAATTGCATATTTCCTTCAACGTTTGATGTACAAGACAAGGATGATAATATTCTATTGAGAGAGTTGATGCCGTACTTACTACAACTCGATGAGACTAGAGATGTGCGCAGCATGATTGAGACAAATCGGTATGGACAATTACCTGTGATGGAGGGGCATAAGGATTTCAACCTTGTCCAGAAAGTAATTGATGAATGGAGGGAGGAAAATCATGCATGGTCAAGAATGGAATATAAAAACAAGAAATCTTCCTCTTACAGATCAACTAAGAGAGAGGGATATAGGTGGTAGGGCAACCCATGGTGGTGATGGCCAGGTGCCTAAACTCAATGCATCCGAAATAATACTTTTAAGGAACGCTCCGCAACTCTCTAGCATGAATGCTATGCAAGTTTCTCACTTGGCTATAGACCTAGGGTACAAAGGTCGCTATATCAAGAAACACATTGCTAAGGGCTACATAACCCGACTATAGAATGCATATTTTTCATGAAGGTACATATGTCAAAGTGTTTTTTGATTTTATCTCAATATATATAACTATTCTTGTAGCTAATTGAATTTGTCTTTTGTGATGTAGATAGATATACGTTCAAATCAAGCTTGAGTAGGTACATACCAGAACGAGATCCATTTGGACCACCA